>NW_027905311.1:6258-12885 GCF_054177405.1 Leptonychotes weddellii | reverse complement strand
TGGCTCTGCAGTTGCGCAGCTCCTGTCCCGGCCCTTCTACCCCGCCGCCTCCTGACGCCGGGCGTGATGTCACCACGCCGGCGGCCGCCATTACAGAGAGCCGAGCTCCGGGACTAGATCGAGCGGAGCAGGGCTGCGGCCGGTGGCCGGGTAGTGCAGGGAGAGTTCGCGGGTTCGCGCTAGCGCCGAGCAGCCGCCAGCAGCCACACAGGTACCCCGGGAACCGGCGGCGGCGTGTGCGGTGTGGCCCGTGTGCGGGCGGCGGCGCGGGAGTAGCGCGGAGCGGCAGCCGGTTCGGGCGGGTGGCATCATGGACGAGAAGGTGTTCACCAAGGAGCTGGACCAATGGATCGAGCAGCTGAACGAGTGCAAGCAGCTGTCCGAGTCCCAGGTCAAGAGCCTCTGCGAAAAGGTGAGCTTCTCTCCAGCTATGGGAGGCGCCGCGGGCCGAGCCCCTCGGGAAGGAGGCGGCCGTGGGGAGGGTGCAACATGGCGGAGGCAGCCGGCCCGGGCCCCCCGAGCCTCCAAGACCGGCGCCCGGCGCGGTCCGGCGGCGGCTCCCGGGCGACCCGGCGCCCCCTGCCTCTAGCGCAGGGATTGGTTGTCGCCGCCACCGCCGCCTAAAATGGCGCCGTGCACCCGACTCCGGGGCTCCCGAGCCTCCCGGCTTTGGTGCCGGGCGAGGTGGCTGGGGGAGCAGAGACCCTGTATGTCAGGGTCGGGGACGGTTTTGAGGTGCATGTGAGAGGACTTGGGTTCTACGGCCTGGGATGCGGGACTGTGACTCTACTGTGAGGTGGGTAAGAGGCTTTTTACTTGTACTCAGGCCTCATTCTTCGGTCCAAAGCTGTCCAGAGGATTCCCCCAAAAGCGAGCTCGTAGGCCGGATCGCAAGTCCTGTCTAAAGGTCGCTCACCTTTAGTACCATCCCTGGTGGTTTATGTTAAACTCACCGAGCAGTCCTTTCCAGAGACCGATTTAAAAATATGTGTTACACGAATTTAAAAATATATCTCTAACCTAATTTCTACGAAGGTCACGGTGGTAGGTGCAGGGAGGAGTACAACTTAGGTTTCATAGTTGGAAGAAATGGAGAATTTGGTGAGTCATACTACGTAAGGAGCTTTGGGATTGGAAATCAAGTGTCAGTTTAATCTGTGATTTATATGCTGACTCAAATTGGGTACTGTGAAACCCTTCTGCGAGCTGAACGTACTTGGCATTTTGCCATCTATTTTGAAAATGAACAACGTAAACTGCGAGCAGCAAATTTTGTATACTGGCTCTTTGTTGGGAAAGTTACTTGTTTGTATTTTTGAGGCTCTAAGTAGCAAGATAATAATAATAGCTGTTTGTTGAGCTTTTACTATGTCCCAGACATTGTGCTTAGTGTTTACAGATGTTGAAAATGGAATGCTATAGTTCCTTTAATAAGTCCATTTTAAATTACCTAATTCCGTTTTATTTTTACCTAGGGGTTGGGGAAACAGCCTATTTAGCTATTGGCTGTGTTGTATTTTTGAAAGTCTTATGACTCAGTTTTCTGATATATAGAAAATGCTTATCTCCACTGTAAATAGTTTAACTTCTCTTGTCAAAATTAACTTGGCAGTATTTCATTGTAGTGCAGAATTGTGGAATACCGTATTTGCATTTTGTGTTAGTGAGGAGAGTTATTAGAGAGCAATTATGCTGACTCCTTTGCGGTTTGTTGGGAAAATTGGGTTCATGAGTTTGGTGTATATGTTCCTAAAGCAGGCTTTTTCAGAAACTGTGCTGTGAATAATTGCAATTTAAATGAGTCAAATTCAGATTTATTTATCCTTAGCTTGAACAACTCTCCTACTAGTTGATGAGGTGGTAAATTATCTATTGGAGCTGAATTTTAACGTTAGCAATGTATTGAGTCTTTTGTTCCTTCTTTACCCTCGTCAAATAAGGATGGTGTTTGTATTAAGGGTTTAGAAAGAGGCTTTTAAAACTTAACGTATATTGTCAAGTATTAATTTCTAGGTGCTGGAAGTGATGATTTTAATGACTTTTAGGGATCAATACCTTATGAAGACTTTGAGTCAGCATTTGGTTAGATGACTAGTCATTTGTGTAGAAAACATTGGAAGAGAGATAATGATGTAATTGGAAGACCACTGGACTTACAAGTTAGACCTGGACACTATTCCTCTTTCTGCTGCAGAGTAATTGTGACTGATCTTGGGACACTTAGTCCACATTTTGCTATTTAAACTAAAGAGTTAAAATAGATGTTCCAGAGTCCCTTCTAATCTGAGATTATATAATCCAATTTAGATTAGTATATTGTGTTTAAATATTGAACACCTACTGACTATCTGCGATTGCATACTTTTATGAGAGAAAGGACAAGCAATGAAGTATAATCACGTTTAGTCTCAAGGAGCCTGAATCTAGTTGGAAGTAAGTAGTAGATGAACCAGGGAAGTAGAGGGTTTGTGTTGGAGACTGCAGGAGATAATACTGGGTGCTTAGATTGGGTGTGTCAAGATTGATGAATGTGGTAAATGTGATTGCTTTCCCCATCTTTGTAAAACTAAGATGTAGTGAGATTAAACAATTTATACTTAGCTCTCCATTGCTTATCCAGTGTGTCCAGATTTTTGTTCTTAGAGCCAAAAAGGTGGAAATAATATTTGAAGGTAGGTTTCCAAGAAATGGATCATCTGCGGGAGAATATTATGCATTCTTCATACTCTTTTTAACTTGAAAGTTTTTGAACTTTTGGAACTACATTAACTTTGTAAACTAAGTTTTAAGGCAGCTTTTTAGGTATGTGAAATGAGTTAGGATGCATGACTTGAAATGATTTTTTGTACTAGGAAACTAAAACAAAAATTCTCTTTTCACTCTTAATTGAATAGCCAATAGCACATCTAGTGAAAGCTACATATTTTGAAAATCTTGAGGGAACCATCTTTCATTTGTATAATAGTTTTTTCTTTTAAAGAAAAGATACTTGTTGGAGATAGGTCCTTGGTAGTAGTTGATCATTTCTTTAATTTTAAGAAGGAAAAGTAATACAAAAGCCCTCCTTTTATCTGCCTGAAGGTGCCTGATCTGAATGAAATATTTAAATGGTAAAGATAGAAGTATACCATGAGAGGTCATGGTGATTAAAAAATTCAGAGACCATTATTATGGTCTCCCATTAGCAATTAACAGTGGTAGGTGTTCAAAATGCAGAAAATTCAGGTGTGTATTTATAGACAAAGGTGACTATGGTTTTTATGCAATTGACTAGTTAAGCTTTTTTCCCTTCAAGGTGTGATTAAGGTTTATATCAAAGCCAAGATGATTGTGTGTGGAGTATACTTTGTCATTTGGGGGATCATAATTTTAGTTGATTGTTGAAAAATTGTGGTGAGTGAATGCAGTTTTGTCTCAGGTACAGTTCTATAGTCAGTAACATTACTACATTTGTATAACTGGATGGTATGTTTCCATTTACAGATTGGATGAAGTAAATAGTATCAACCACAGTAAACAGTCTTTTTTTTTTAAAGATTTTATTTATTTATTTGAGAGAGAGAATGAGATAGAGAGAGCATGAGAGGGGGAGGGTCAGAGGGAGAAGCAGACTCCCTGCCGAGCAGGGAGCCCGATGTGGGACTCGATCCAGGGACTCCAGGATCATGACCTGAGCCGAAGGCAGTCGCTTAACCAACTGAGCCACCCAGGCGCCCCACAGTAAACAGTCTTTTATTATGTGACTTCACCAGTGGTTTAATTTAGGTATGATTTTTGGCTTTGTCCTTTCAGGTCTTTCCAAACTTGTGGAGAATGTTGTTTGATAGCCAGTTTTTTTTTTCTTTCCCCAAAGGAGTTCTTTACCTAGGTATGCTCTTTTCCATTGCTCTGCAAACACTATAAATAAAATGCAGTCATTAAGGCCTCACATTTGTACATGAGTATGGGAAAAAGTAAACCCTCCTTCTCACTGGATGAGCTGCAAAATGCTTGACTAAGATTAAATTTCTATATGAAGTGGGTAATTTTTGTGAGTCTGTATGTGTGCTTAATTTAAAGGATTGTTTGGGAGCACCTGGGTGGCACATTTGGACTCTTGTTTTTGGCTCAGGTCTTGAACTCAAGGTCGTGAGATCAAGCCCTACATTGAGCTCCGCACTCAGCCTGGAGTCTGCTTGAGATTCTCTCTCCCTCCTGCTCATGTGCTCGCTCTCTCCGCCACTCGCCCTCCCTCTCTCTCTCTCTCCCTCTCCCTCCCTCCCTCTCTCTGGAATGGATAAATCTTAAAAAACCAACAAACAAACAAAACCAAACACTTAAAAGGTTGTTTGGCTCATTTTCATAAAAGTAATTTGAATATTGAGAACAAATGGGGAAAGCATGATGCAGAATGTTTGCATCATATTTTCACATACACAGTTCTTTTAACAAATTTATGAGACAGTTATTATCCTCAGTTATAGACGGAAACCAGAGGCACAGGAAGGTAAAGTGACTTGACTTCAGGGGCTAAAGTGAGATTGTGCAGGCTTACAGATTCTCAGCCCAGTGTTCTAGTGTTGCTTTACAGCCTCTCCTCTCTTTTTAGGTGGCGTTAATAATGAAAAATGGAGGTGAATTGGGGGCAAGCCGAATTGTAGAATCAACAGCTCTGTAAAATAAAGCATTATTCTCATTGCTTGAAAGCTTCCCATTCATGTCACGCACTGTTGTCTTACTTTGTCCTGGAGGAGGAAACCGTAATTATTCTTCAATTTTGAATGTGGCTGGCAGCATTTGCCCCTCAAATAACATTAATGAGAAGAAAAATGCCAGTTCATTTTCTGTGTATCCTTAGTGCAAATCATGGTCTAGAAACTGAACTTTCAAGTATTCCAGGAAAGCATAACTAACATTTATATTGTTCAGTACAGTTTGTAAAATGCCTTATCATGGCTTCCACAGTCAGACCTATATGTGCCTGTGTGTGTTTCATGATCTAGTCATGAAGCAGTAGTGCCCTTGGTTTTGGGTTGACTTAATGAGGAAGCGTCAAAAAGGTGAACAGTCGTACTGTTCCAAAACACAGGTCCCCCAACTTTCCTTTTGTTTTCTCTGTCAAAGTCAAGAGTTCTGCCTGTAAATATGGGCAGGTGAAACTCATGCTGTAGAAAGCATGAGGGACACTGGAGGAGTGTATGGGTAACATTTCTTTTTTTTTTTTTTAAAGATTTTTATTTATTTATTTGACAGGGAGAGAGATAGCGAGAGCAGGAACACAAGCAGGGGGAGTGGGAGAGGGAGAAGCAGGCTTCCTGCCGAGCAGGGAGCCCGATGTGGGACTCGATCCCAGAACCCTGGGATCATGACCTGAGCCGAAGGCAGACGCTTAACGACTGAGCCACCCAGGCGCCCGTATGGGTAACATTTCTATCACTTGTCAGGTGTTTCTCTCCCACGCCCTCTTTAATGGCAGAGGATATTGCTGGTAGCCTTCTAAGTCATTTGTCAGTTACCTGTGGCTTTGTTAGGTTGGAGGAGGTGAGCTAGGAAAACCAGGAGATACTAGGTTTGCGTTGAGGTAATGGTAGGGAAGGGTCTTTTTTGAAGGTGCTCAGAAGAGAGGGAAAGTTTGGTGTGGCAGAACCCCCCCTTTTTTTTTACTTTTTTGACACATCTCTCATTTCTTTTTTTTTTTTTTTTCTGTACTCATTTCTCATAAACCTTCAAACGGCGCTTTCCCACACAAGTGAAATAGGAATTGGACTAGAACTATGAAGGGAAAAGATTTTGTTTTTTTTGCTGTTTTAAATAGCTTTCCTTTCAGCTTCTGGTGCAGAAGTGGTAGAAGAAGTTGAAATAGAGGTCTGGCTGCCGGTAAATGGTTGGGGAGGGATTCTGAAAAAAATTGTAAAGAGCAATCTGGGATTAACTGCTTAATTTCTTGGGGCGCCTGGGTGGCTCAGATGGTTGGGCGTTCGCCTTTGGCTCGGGTCATGGTCCGGGGGTCGTGGGATCGAGCCCTGCATTGGGCTCCCTGCTTGGCGGGGAGCCTGCTTCTCCCTCACCCTCCTGCTGTTGCCCCAGCTTGTGCTCTCCTACTCTCTCTGTCAAATAAATAAATAAAATCTTAAAAAAAAAACTGCTTAATTTCTTAACAATACAGAGTTGCTGTTGCCTACTTATATATTGGTAGTGTGGTTTAGGATGGATGAACAAGGCAGTGACAGGTGTGTATATCTGAATCTGGGTATTTTCTTTTTTTTAATTTTTATTGTTATGTTAATCACCATACATTACATCATTAGTTTTAGATGTAGTGTTCCATGATTCATTGTTTGTGCATAACACCCAGTGCTCCATGCAGAAATGCCCTCTTTAATACCCATCACCAGGCTAACCCATCCTCCCACCCCCCTCCCTTCTAGAACTCTCAGTTTGTTTTTCAGAGTCCATTGTCTCTCATGGTTCGTCTCCCCCTCCGATTTCCCCACCTTCATTCTTCCCCTCCTGCTATCTTCTTTTTTTTTCTTAACATATATTGCATTATTTGTTTCAGAGGTACGATCTGAGATTCAACAGTCTTGCACAGTTCACAGCGCTTACCAGCGCACATACCCTCCCCAATGTCCATCACCCAGTCACCCC
>NW_027905311.1:0-6158 GCF_054177405.1 Leptonychotes weddellii | reverse complement strand
CAGAGTGCTCCTGGGAAGACAGTTCATTTACCTAGCTAGAGTTATATACAAAGTGTAGTTCACAAAGACTGTGGAGTGTCAGTGATGCTATTAACGGTGTGACAGTGTTCTGGAAATCAGTCAAAATTTATTAAACTCCTATTATGTGCATTACTCATTTTCACTGTTTAGCTTTGTCTAAGTAGCATTGTTTTAGGGATTTGCTAGTTTTTTGCTCTATAATAGTAGGGTTTCACATTAGCCAGGAGGTTGAACTTGTAGTAAACTCTACAGATGGGAAAGGTTTTAAAATATTTGTGCTAGTGGTGATCAAGTGCATTTCATTAGTCTGCCACCCATTGTTTGTAAACTGGCAGTAGTGCCCACTACCTGTTGGGTGCCTGTGACTTAGTGAAAAGGCTTAAGAATTGCTTTGGTAAAATTTCAGTGATGGAAGGAACCTTAAAAACCATTTAGGCCGTCACCTGGTACAGATAAGGGAGGAAAAAGACATCCAGAGTGGTTGATGGATTCATGATGGGTTGTTGTGGTGAGGATTTTTAAACAACTACATATATACCAACATTTCTCTGTTTAGATTATATATATTTTTCCCCTATGCAGGAATTATTGGGAATTTTTAATTCCTGCACATGTGTATTTGACAGAGGTGGAAAAACATCAACTTAAGTAATTTTTTTTAAAGATTTTATTTGTCAGAGAGAGAGCATGATCACACACAAGCAGGGGGAGCTGCAGGCAGAGGGAGAAGCAGGCTCCCCACTGAGCAGACAGCCTGATGAGGTACTCCATCCCAGGACCCTGGGATCATAACCTGAGCCGAAGGCAGACGCTTAACTGAATGAGCCACCCAGGTGTCCCTTAAGTATTTTCCTTTAATACAATTTTAGAATTATCCCTCATACCTGACCTTTTTCTTTTGGTTAGATCCTAACCTTAAAACCAAATAGTAACTACTAGTTCGTAGAACATTACATGGAGGATTATAGTACTTTTATAGTATAATCACACAGATAGTATACATACAGTATAATCATACAGAAGACCAAAATGTTTCATAAAACGTTTGAGGCATCTGTTCAGTGTAATTAATGAAAGACAAGTAATATGAAGAAAGGTTTGACAGTTGAAGATGAATAACTCAAGATTTATTTGCTTTCAGGGCTAGTAGTATGTCTACATTATGTATCAGACCAAAGTAAAAATCTAGCCATATATACTAGTTTGTCATGAACCTTAATTTTTTTGCCCAATTACGAAAATCAAGAAAACCTACCTTTTATCTTTCATAAAAGCAATATGAAGCAAAATGAAATTCTCTTATGGTATTGGAAAAATTTATTATTGCTTGCTTATTTGCCCTTTTTTAAAGATTTATTTATTTATTTTAGAGAGCGAAAGAGAGAGACAATCTCAAGTAGGCTCCCCGCTGAGCCTGATGCTGAAAGCAAGAGTTGGATGCTTCACTGACTGAGCCACCCAGGCGCCCCGTGAACTTGCTTTTTAAAACTGTTTTCAAGGGGCGCCTGGGTAGCTCAGTCGTTAAGTGTCTGCCTTCGGCTCAGGTCATGATCCCAGCGTCCTGGGATCGGGCCCCTCATCGGGCTCCCTGCTCCACGGGAAGCCTGCTGCTTCTTCTCTTGCTTCCCCTGCTTGTGTTCCCTCTCTCGCTATGTCTCTCTGTGTCAAATAAATAAAATCTTTTTTAAAAAAAATGTTTTCAAATGTTTATAATTCTGAAACTGGAAAGTAAAATTCAAAAATTAAATATTGCATTTTTTTAAGTTTGCTTCTCTTATGTCTTTATGGCTATATTGGTAGAAGATATACTCAATTGTGATTAAAGTATGAAATGTTTAATTTATGTGAAATAGAGTTTCCAGTGAACATTTGAATTAATCAGATTTTTAATAGAAAAATATCTGAGAGCATCATTTAGCCTTGTATCAATAGATAACTCAAAGAATTTGTGTGAACAATCTGTGTAAGAGGAGAAATAACTGATAGTAAATAAACATGGAATAAAAAATTTGAACTCCAAAATGAAAAGTACCAGTTAAATCAGAAAGTAGCATTTTATATTTGAAATAGATGAGAATGGGTGCATTCTAACATTTATTAATGTGTATATAAGTTGGGAATAATTGAGCTTTATAGACTATGTATGTAACCAAAAAACGTTCACGTATTTTGCTCTCTAGTCCCACAATTGAAAAATCTCCTGAAGGGAAGTAAGTCATATAAACAGTACACGTATAAATTTGGGAAGATACTATATAGCAGTTTAAAATGATCACTATAATGCTATAAGGCATTGGATTTATGAATATGAACTCTAAAGAATTTGAGAGGGCGAGCATGCAGCAAATGAGGGGGAGGGGCAGAGGGTGAGGATTCCCTCTGATCAGAGAGCCCGACGTGGGGCTTGATCCCAGGACCCTGGGATCACAACCTGAGCCCAAGGCAGATGCTTAACTGACTGTGCCACCCAGGCGCCCCCATGAATATGAACTTTAGGACAGAAATTGAGACGTTTACCAGTTTTAAGCACGAGGTCAGTGTGTGGGTAAAAGCTGGAAGGGAATACAAAGAAATGAGAGTAGTTTTTGTTGGTGTGGTAGGTTTAAGACAGCCATAATCTATCAAAATTTTATGTTCTCTAGTGTTCTCATACAAAGAACTTTTACATAATTGTAATCATTTTCCATTTTAAAATGTTTGCTTGGTTTAATAATGAAAATGCATGAATATGTTGTGTGACTTTAATATAAAAATGCATTTCTTTTTCTACGGTACACGTTAAGGAGAAGTTATACTGCTATTGTGTGTCCTTAAGGAAATTAATATATAAATGGTTTGTGAATCTTTTGTTGGTTCCTGTTTTTTTCTCTTTTACTTGTCTTCCTTGAAAGATCTTGACGTGGATGGTTTTAGGAGTCTAATTTAAATTTGCTTTTTTGTAATTTCATATTATTATGGTGGTTAGGGATGGCCCATACCCAAGAAACCTGATGTTAGTTGAAAATAAAATTTTAAGATTTCTGAATCTGAACTCAGAAGGCAGAGAGGACATTAATAATAAATTACTGTCCCTAAAGATTTCTTTTCTTCAAGTGAATCTCCAAATTGTTTGAATTTTAGGACCGTAGAAAAATTTAACTTTTAGTTAAGCTCTTATTATTGGACTAGCTTATTTCAGTTTCAGCCTTGTCCTATGAAGACTTATATTTATTAGATCTTTTTTCCTTGAATTCACTGATTTCAGTTTATGCCATTTGAATTTCAGTAGGGCTCCTACTGAAGAATCGATAAATAAAGAAAAAATAAATATGATGCTGATTACACTATTTTTAAAAACTTGATTTTTAATTATTTTTTCCCCAAATGTTTATTAGTGGAGACTTTTTGAGGCCCTCAAAAAATGTTTTGTTTTTTTTTTTTTGCTAAATACGATTTTTTTTTTTAATTCTTATGTTAATCCCCATACATTACATCATTAGTTTTAGATGTAGTGTTCCATGATTCATTGTTTGTGCATAACACCCAGTGCTCCATGCAGAACGTGCCCTCCTCAATACCCATCACCAGGCTAACCCATCCTGCCACCCAAGCCCTCAAAAAATGTTTTAGGGGAAGCAAAAGTTTGGGGTGTGTATCTTTTGCTTTTGCTTCTTTGCATAATTCAGGTGACATGAGGCTTTAAATTAGAGGAATCAGAATACCAGAAAGTGAAAAGGTAGTTATTAGAAGTATAAACCTCTCTAATGTTAATTAAGTTGCTTTGAAAATCTGGTTCTGCCATTTACCTTGAATATTAAACTAGAGAGTTGAAGTATATCTACCTTAGAAACTGATGGTTGGTGAAGGCCTGCAGGTTCTAAAGGTGACTCATTAGATTGCTTCTCAGCCTTTTGGCTAAGATCAAGTGTAAAGATGACTCATTAGAGGTCCCATTAGGTGACCCATAGAGGGGTTCTGTTAGGTGCGTCTGAGACTTGAAAGGCCTGACTCCTTGTGATAGCACAGCTTCTCAGACATTTCTTTTTCTGTGATTAGTTTTTCTTGACTGTAAAATAATCTTCAATGAGGAGATGTGCAACCATTATTGTTCTGGTGTTCTGGGATAGTGTATTTTGGTGTAGTAATCCTCTGAAAGCTGAGTTGAGACCAAAAAAAAAGGTATACTTAAATTCTTTGTAAGCTTGAGTTTTTGTTGTTAAAATATACTTAATAATTGGCTTGATGGCATCTGATATGTAATAAATACTGTTTTCTCCCAAATTTAGTTGTAGTTGTTCTGGTCTGAAATTTGGTAGGAAGAGAAGAAAAGAGCTTTGGCTTTCCCAGACGTAGATGTTACTTTGGTTTACTTTATAAATACAGTGTCCTTTCTTTTTTGGAGGACAATTTTATAATGTCAGCATAAAAAGAAGCTAACTGTTCGATCTGCTCATATGTCAACTTCATGGTACCTTCTTTCAGGAAGTGTCTGTATATGTATACCAGATGTATACCAGGTGTATACCAGGGAGCAAATACTAGGATGTACATTGCAGCGTGTTTACCTTTTCGTCCTCCCCCTCACTGTATTGTAATAATCTCTCAGGGAATACTCTACCTCCAGTGTGAGAAATTAACCAAGCCTATATGTATGCATTATGATCTCCAATATGGATTGTTGGCGAATAATACAGCTCCTAGTTTTAAAGTGCAAAAGAAAATGATTATGTTTTTGTAGGCATATAATATGTATGTAAAACTTGTCAACAGGCTTTCAAAAGGATGTACATCAGAATACTCTTGGTGGTTACTTTTCCCAAGAGGAGTGGGATTGTGGAGAGTGGTCAAAGGGGACATTGGGTTTTATCTGCTGCTAAATTTTTTTTTCAAAGGATGTGTCACTATAACTTGCACAGTTTTAAAAGTAAAATTAAAGATCGGGGTGCCTAGCTGCTAGGCTCTGTAGGTGGAGCATCTGACTCTTGATCTCAGCTCAGATCTTGATCTCAGGGTTGTGAGTTCAAGCCCTGTGTTGGGCTCCACATTGGGAGTGGAGCCTACTTAAAAAAAAAAAAAACCTGAATAAATAAATTAAAGATACAGTGTTTATCATTGTGATATGTCAAAATTGAAATAAAAGGAACAGCTAGCATTTAGGTTTAATTGTCCTTTTGTGATTTGAATAGAAATTTTGAGTAGATAGTAATAAGGAAATTCGGGCAATTGTGAATGGCAGCTTTTTATCATTCATATAGAGAATAGCCTTACCTGTAAGCAAGTGTCAAGAGATGTATTTTGGAATTTAACTTCTCATAGAATTGCAAGATTTATAGGGTTGTGACCATGTTTTCTTGTCATTGTCCTTTTAAAACTTCTGAGTAACTTGCAAATTCCTTTGAAGTGGGACCTATCATTTCATTTATGGCTGTTTTCATTACTATGGGCCAGGTGCTAAAAACACTGGACATGGTATTAATGCCAAACAGTCTTAAGGAATATGCCTAGTGAAATTCTGCTTTTTAGTAATAATAAATCATGGGAGATTGGAATTACCCTAGCGAGATGGATTATATGTATTTCTGAAGAACTATCACTTTTTGAGACACAGCGGAAATTTTTTCTAAACTTAAAAATAGAACAAATTAATGATTAATTTTTGGATGTCAATGATCGGTGTCTTGAACTAGGCTCCCCAAATGTTTGGAGACTTGAAAATAATGGTGCTTAGGGGTGACTGGGTGGCTCAGTCAGTTGGGTGTTTGCCTTCAGCTCAGGTGGTGATCTCGGGGTCCTGGGATGGAGCCCCACAGTGGGCTCCCTGCCCAACAGGGAGTCTTCTCCCTTTCCCTCTGCCCCCCCCGCCCCCTGCTTGTGCTTGCGCCCTCTCTCTCAAATAAATAAAATCTTTAAAAAAAAAATGGTTCTTAAACTTCACTGCACCTAAGAAAGCACTGGTATGGAATAAGGAGGGGAGACTAAAAAAAATTATTGATGCTTGGATCCCACTACCAAAGATTCTGGCTTGAGAGAGGAATAGCCTTAGCATCTAGATTTTTTTTTTTTTAAAGAGCTCAAATGATTTTTTTTTTATTCTTAAGTTAATCCCCTACATTACATCATTAGTTTTAGATGTAGTGTTCCATGATTCGTTGTTTGTG
>NW_027905310.1:0-235 GCF_054177405.1 Leptonychotes weddellii | reverse complement strand
ATTCCCACCAACAGTGTAAGAGGGTTCCCCTTGGACGAAGACTACTTTAGATATTAGTAATGTAATCTGTAGCTAGGTTAGGGTTGCAAACCAGGCCCTTCGGGCTCACCTTTCCAATTCCCTCAGTCACCACCTCCTGGTCACCACATCTCCCTGTGCATCCTCATTTCCTCCATGCTGACACCAGTCCAAAATACTCGGCATGCCCTGAAAGTCCCATGCTCTTTCTAGGGCA
>NW_027905309.1:0-235 GCF_054177405.1 Leptonychotes weddellii | reverse complement strand
GGCTGTGGTGACAGGCTGGGTGTGGGGCAGGTTTTTAGAGCAGGGTTTGTTCATCCTCGGAACAGGCCCATGTGGCCTAGTTCCAACCTCACAGACCCACCTGGGAGTGCCACATCCTCTGGGGCCGAGCGGGGGTCCACACTGGTAATTCTGATGCTACTAACAACAACCGAACCAATGTGAACCCCAGCTGCCAATATCTGAGCCCTTCCTAAAAGGCACAGGATTTTATGCA
>NW_027905308.1:0-235 GCF_054177405.1 Leptonychotes weddellii | reverse complement strand
ATCTTTGATATCCAGGTATTGCAATATAATAATTTCTCTTTATATCTCACAAAACTGTGCTTAAGTTTTCAGTACCATTTATTTTTCAAGACTTGTTTTTCCTTATATTTATTATTCTCTGACTTCCGAAATTGATACAAAGCAACATTATACCAATTCTAATGATTTAGAAGTGGATTTTAATATTTTTCTTATTTTCGGGGCGCCTGGGTGGCTCAGATGGTTAAGCGTCTGC
>NW_027905307.1:0-235 GCF_054177405.1 Leptonychotes weddellii | reverse complement strand
GAAGGCAGACACTTAACAACTGAGCCACCCAGGTGCCCCTATACATGAACTATTTAGAAGGGTATGTGGCACACACCAAATTCTGTCTGCAATTAGCATTATTATTGTTGCTGTAGGTTATGTTCTAATAATATTTGATATTTTAGGCAGATGGCAGGCCAATGAAAGTGGTCTCTTATACAAGGTATACTGAAATCGTTCTTCATACCACTGAAAGTGGCAGCAAATGGGGAGC
>NW_027905306.1:0-235 GCF_054177405.1 Leptonychotes weddellii | reverse complement strand
GTTTTTGTGGGTCAGGACTTTGGAAAACCTGGCTGGGGAGTTTGTTTCTGTTCCATGTGGCAGCAGTTGGGGAGACAGGGGCAGCAAGTCTACCCCCAAGGTGGCGGCTGCAGCTTCTTCTCCTTCCCCTCCTCCTCCTTCTCTTCCTCCTCCTCCTTCTTCTTTCTTCTTCTTCTTCTTCTCCTTCTTCTTCTTCTTCCTTCTTCTTCTTCTTCTTCTTCTCATTCTTCTTCTT
>NW_027905305.1:0-235 GCF_054177405.1 Leptonychotes weddellii | reverse complement strand
CCCTCTGATGCTTTTCTGTCACACCTTCTGCAAGCGCCTGGTGGAGGAATGGACTCACGGGAGATTTGTAGCAAAGCAGTACCTCCCCAGAGTTGTGCATCGCTTACTACAGCCCAAGAACCTGATGTCCCTTACCCCCAGTGGCCTTGCAAGTAGGGGCTGAGGTCTCCACTTCGAGCCTCCACTTTCTCATCTGTAAGCCAGCCTTCTGGTTTACAGTCCTGCCATCCAGTGG
>NW_027905304.1:0-235 GCF_054177405.1 Leptonychotes weddellii | reverse complement strand
ATGATGTAATGTATGGTGATTAACATAACATAATAAAATAAAATAAAAAGAATATTGAAAAAACAAAAAAACAAGAGTATTCTTGGTTGAACACCTTATTAGATTTTTAGTCCTTGCTAGATTCTGCTCTGTAGCACAGCTTTAGATTCTTGTGAGGCAAAACATCAAAAGGTTACATGATGGGGGTATTCCGAGAGTATTGAATAGGGATTTTATATCATTACATAGCATATTT
>NW_027905303.1:0-235 GCF_054177405.1 Leptonychotes weddellii | reverse complement strand
GGCCCAGGTTATCGTCTGTCTTGGTGTACGTTCAAGGTCACTTAAAAAGAATGTGTATTCTGCTATTGTTGTTCTTCCTAGTACCTTTCAATTTTTTTTCTTTGTTTCTAGTTTTCAGAGAGTTGCTTATGATCTTGGCATGGATTTCTTTGGATTTATCCCATTTAGGGTTCATTCAGCTTCTTGACTATTTTTTTTTTCATACCTTTGTGTTGTTTCTCAAAGAATGAGGTCC
>NW_027905302.1:0-235 GCF_054177405.1 Leptonychotes weddellii | reverse complement strand
GATGAAATCCCAATAGTTCATTTTTGCTTTTGTTTCCCTTGCCTTTGAAGACCTGTCTAGCAAGAAGTTGGTGCAGCCAAGGTCACAGAGGTTGCTGCCCGTGTTCTCCTCTAGGATTTTGATGGATTCCTATTTCACATTTAGGTCTTTCATCCATTTTGAGTTTATTTTTGTGTATGGTGTAAAAAAATGGTCCAGTTCCATTCTTCTGCATGAGGCTGTCCAATTTTCCCCA
>NW_027905301.1:0-235 GCF_054177405.1 Leptonychotes weddellii | reverse complement strand
TACTCACCATACATTACATCATCAGTTTTCGATGCAGTGTTCCATGATTCATTGTTTGCGCGTAACACCCAGGGCTCCATGCAGAACGTGCCCTCCTCAATACAACCATACCACCCTGGACGCGCCCAATCTCGTCTGATCTCGGAGGCTAAGCAGGGTCGGGCCTGGTTAGTGCTCGGATGGGAGGCCTCCCCTTTGAACCAAACAATGGGTCCATACCATGAATCGCTGGGCT
>NW_027905300.1:0-1481 GCF_054177405.1 Leptonychotes weddellii | reverse complement strand
GGCACCTGGGTGGCTCAGTTGGTTAAGCGACTGCTTTCGGCTCAGGTCATGATCCTGGAGTCCCTGGATCGAGTCCCGCATCGGGCTCCCTGCTCGGCAGGGAGCCTGCTTCTCCCTCTGACCCTCCCCCCTCTCATGTGCTCTCTCTCTCTCATTCTCTCTGTCTCAAATAAATAAATAAAATCTTTAAAAAAAAAAAGAATGAATGGGTCAACCAGGAAATTAAAGAAGAATTTAAAAAATTCATGGAAACTAATGAGAATGAAAACACAACTGTTCAAAACCCTTGGGATACAGCAAAGGCAGTCCTAAGAGGGAAGTACATTGCAATGGAAGCCTCTCAAAATATTACAAAAATTTCAAATACACAAGTTAACCTTACACCTAAAGGAGCTGGAGAAAGAACAGCAAATAAAGCCTAACCCTAGCAGGAGAAGAGAAATAATAAAGATTAGAGCAGAAATCAATGAAATATAACCCAGAAGAACAGTAGAACAAATCAACAAAACCAGAAGCTGGTTCTTTGAAAGAATTAATAAGATTGATAAACCCCTAGCCAGACTTATCCAAAAGAAAAGCAAAAGGATACAAATTAATAAAATCATGAATGAAAGAGGAGAGATCACAATCAACACCAAGGAAATAAAATTAATTCTAAGAACATATTATGAGCAACTATATGCCAATAAATTAGGCAATCTGGAAGAAATGGATGCATCCCTGGAAACTTATAAACTACCAAAACTGAAACAGGAAGAAATAGAAGATCTGAACAGACCCATAACCTGCAAGGAAATTGAAGCAGTAATCAAAAGCCTCCCAAAAAACAAGAGTCCAGGGCCAGATGGCTTCCCAGGGGAATTCTACCAAACATTTAAAAAAGAACTAAGACCTATTCTACTGTTTCAAAAAATAGAAATGTAAGGAAAACTTCCAAACTCATTCTATGAGTCCAGCGTTACCCTGATCCCAAACCCAGAAGAGTTACAGACCAGTATCTCTGATGGACATAGATAGCAAAATACTGACCAAGATACTAGCCAATAGGATCCAACAATACATTAAAAGGATTATTCACCATGATCAAGTGGGATTTATTCCTGGACTGCAAAGGTGGTTCAAAATTTGCAAATCAATCAATGTGATACATCACATTAATAAAAGAAAGGGCAAGAATCATATGATCCTCTCAATTATGCAGAAAAAGCATTTGACAAAATACAAAACCCTTTCTTGATTAAAACTCTACACAGTAGGATAGAGGGAACATACCTTAATATCATAAAAGCCATCTACAAAAAGCCCATTACCCCTAAGGTCAGGAACATGACAGGGATGCCCACTCTCACCACCTTTTTTTAAAATTTTTTATTGTTATGTTAATCACCATACATTACATCATTAGTTTTAGATGTAGTGTCCCATGATTCATTGTTTGTGCATAACACCCAGTGCTCCATGCAGAACGTGCCCTCTTTAAT
>NW_027905299.1:0-235 GCF_054177405.1 Leptonychotes weddellii | reverse complement strand
CTCTGATAACACAGTGTCGCTAGTTAAAAGGACTCAGACTCAGATACTTTCAACCGGATCCCACTACTTATTAGTGTGTTTTCGAGGGCTCTGTCGTGCCGACGGCACAATTTCAGAGAGCAGGCGCATCTTACCAGTTGTTAACTTGGAGTAGAGTCAAATTTGTCTGAGCAGCAATCTGTTTTTTCTCATCTTCTGTTGGGTAGGGATGCTAAAAATAAAAAGAAGGGTTAGC
>NW_027905298.1:0-235 GCF_054177405.1 Leptonychotes weddellii | reverse complement strand
ATTCTGGGCTTTCGTTTCATTCTTGTGACCTAGGAGTTTGGGGCAGAGCATATTTTGTAATTTTTTATATGAATCAAAACAGAAATGAGAACCTATATACTGTATTATTTAGGCTTGGTTTCACCGCGGGCTTTGCGCACCGCGCCTTCTTCGGTACGTCACCAATACCGTGTGGTGCGTCACAGCTCACAGATCTGTCGGAGTTTTATTAAAGAATAAGCTGTCAGTACGATAT
>NW_027905297.1:0-235 GCF_054177405.1 Leptonychotes weddellii | reverse complement strand
TGGGGGATGGGTTAAATAGGTGAGGAGATTAAAGAAGGCACTTGTGATGAGCACTGGGTGATGTATGGAATTGTTGAATCACTATATTGTACACCTAAACTAATAAAACACTGTATGTTAACAAAAATAAAAGAGTACACTTATCTTGATGAGCCCTGAGTAATATATGGAATCACTATATTGTGCACTTGAAATGAATATAACACTGTATTAAACAATGGAGTTGAAATAAAAT
>NW_027905296.1:0-235 GCF_054177405.1 Leptonychotes weddellii | reverse complement strand
GAGTTATTTTGAGATGGTGAAGAGGGCTGGACATGACCTCCTCTGCCACATGCTCTGTCTTCTCTTGCCATGGCTAATTCTAACAATAAAGCAAGCTGTTGGTAGGCTCCCAAAAACTGTCCCTACTGGGCACTTCCTCTAGGCCACCTGGGGGCACTTGCAGCTTTGGGGGTTAGCAGCAACTGCCTGCGATTAATACTATCAGAGAACTCTCTCTGCTGTGTTTCCTGTAGCT
>NW_027905295.1:0-235 GCF_054177405.1 Leptonychotes weddellii | reverse complement strand
AGATAATAGACTTTTGTTTTTAGCTGATATATCCAATAAACTCTAGAAATGAACATTTATACAAGGAAAGCGTGAAGTTGCTTGTGTTTTCTTGCTTTCTTTTTTTTTTTTTTTAAAGATTTTATTTATTTATTTGAGACAGAGAGAATGAGAGAGACAGAGAGCACATGAGAGGGGGGAGGGTCAGAGGGAGAAGCAGACTCCCTGCCGAGCAGGGAGCCCGATGCGGGACTCG
>NW_027905294.1:0-235 GCF_054177405.1 Leptonychotes weddellii | reverse complement strand
TGTTTTAACTTGTTGGCTTGGCTGATTGTGGACTTCGAGCAGGAGGGTCAGATGGGCTGACAAAGCGAGGAGAAATACGGTGGGAGGGTCCTTTCCTGCTTAGGGCCCCGGAGGGTGGTAATTTAACCTGTTAAGTCTGAGAAACTTTGTAGGGAAAATACTCAGAAAATATCCACATGCGTAAAGTAAGCATTAAAAGTAGAGATGAATGGGCGCCTGGGTGGCTCAGTTGGTT
>NW_027905293.1:0-235 GCF_054177405.1 Leptonychotes weddellii | reverse complement strand
GATCCCCATCACCTGTTTCCCTCATCGCCCCCCCCACCCGCCTCTCCTCCAGTAACCATCAGTTTGTTCTCTATAGTTAAGAGTCTGTTTCTTGGTTTGTGTGTCTCTCTCTTTTTTTCCTTTGCTCATTTGTTTCTTAAATTCCACATATGAGTGAAATCATATGGTATTTGTCTTTCTCTGACTTATTTCGCTTAGCATTATACTCTCTGGCTCCATCCATCTTGTTGCAAAT
>NW_027905292.1:0-235 GCF_054177405.1 Leptonychotes weddellii | reverse complement strand
CCTTGGATGGTCACATGACACCGCTCAAACTTCCATCCCCTGGGTAGCAGGGCCCCCAGCCAAGTTCCCAATCTCAGTGGGGATTCGTGAAAGGCAGACATGTCGCCAGGTCACTCTGACTGGGATTTTGTTCCAGTGAATCCTGGATCTTTCTCTCATCTTGCATATTTCAGCTGCTCCCTTCTTGCTATCCCGTATCTACCCAGAGAGGCTCAGCTCCCCTACCTGACTTCTC
>NW_027905291.1:0-235 GCF_054177405.1 Leptonychotes weddellii | reverse complement strand
ATTTGATGCCCCTGGCTTTCTTTTTCTATATTCCTGTGGCCATTTGGTGTCTTTTTTGGTTCCTTACAAATTTTAGGATTATTTGTTCCATCTCTGTGAAAAATGCTGATGTTATCTTGATAAGGATTGCATTGAGTGTTTAGATTGGTCTGGGTAGCATATACATTTTAACAATATTTATTCTTCCAATCCATGAACCAGGAGTGTTTTTCCACCTCTTTTGTCTTCCTCAGTT
>NW_027905290.1:0-235 GCF_054177405.1 Leptonychotes weddellii | reverse complement strand
AGGGTTAGCTCTTCAGAGAAGAAACCTCTCAGAGATTGAGTAAGCAGGGCAGAAGAGGGATGGAGCTGGGATCCAAGGTGAAGTCTGGCCCTGACCCCATCCAGGGATACAGTGGGGTGGTGGGGCTGGGTTGTGGAGCATGAAGTTGCACTGGAGAGTGGTCCTTCCTGGAGGTAAGGGGGCTATTTTTTTTTTTTTTGTAGTTTTTGTTAGATGGGGGCTGCAGGCTCTGTAG
>NW_027905289.1:0-1481 GCF_054177405.1 Leptonychotes weddellii | reverse complement strand
GTTTCTTGCCCTGTCCATTTTTGCCATTCTAACTGGTGTAAGGTGGTATCTCAATGTGGTTTTGATTTGAAATTCCCTGATGGCTAATGATGATGAACATGTTTTCATGTGTCTGTTAGCCATTTGTATGTCTTCTTCAGAGAAGTGTCTTTTCATATCTTCTGCCCATTTTTTGACTTGATTATTTGTTTTTTTGGGTGTTGAGTTTGAGAAGTTCTTTATAGATCTTGGATACCAGCCCTTTATCTATAGTGTCATTTGTAAAAATCTTCTCCCATTCTGTGGGTTGCCTCTTTGTTTTGTTGACTGTTTCCTTTGCTGTGCAGAAGCTCTTTATCTTGATGAAGTCTCAGAAGTTCATTTTTGCTTTTGTTTCACAAGCTTTTGGAGATGTATCTTGAAAGAAGTTGCTGTGGGTGATGTCAAAGAGGTTACTGCCTATGTTCTCCCCTGGGATTTTGATGGATTCCTGTCTCACATTGAGGTCTGTCATCCATTTTGAATTTACCTTTTTATATGGTATTAGAGAATGGTTGAGTTTCATTCTTCTGCATGTGGCTGTCCAATTTTCCCAGCACCATTTATTGAAGAGACTGTCTTTTTTCCATTGTGTGTTTTTCCCTGCTTGCTCGAAGATTATTTGACCATAGAGTTGAGGGTTCATATCTGGGTCCTCTATCCTGTTCCATTGGTCTATATGTCTGTTTTTGTGCCGGTACAATGCTGTCTTGGTGATCACAGCTTTGTACTATAGCTTGAAATCGGGCAATGTGATGCCCCCAGCTTTGTTTTTCTTTTTCAACATTTGCTTGGTGATTCGGAGTCTTCTCTGATTCCATACAAATTTTAGGATAGTTTGTTCCAGCACTTTGAAAAATGTCATTGGAATTTTGATTGGGATGGCATTGAACATATAGATTGCTCTGGGCAGCATAGACATTTTAACAATGTTTATTCCTCTGATCCATGAGCATGGAATGTTTTTCCATCTTTTTATGTATTCTTCAATTTCTTTCATGAGTGTTCTGTAGTTCCTAGAGTATAGATCCTTTACCTCTTTGGTTAGGTTTATTCCGAGGTATCTGATGGTTTTTGGTGCTATTGTAAATGGAATCGTTTCTCTAATTTCTCTTTCTACAGTTGCATCGTTAGTGTATAAGAAAGCAACTGATTTCTGTACATTGATTTTGTATCCTGCTACATTACTGAATTGCTGGATGAGCTCTACTAATTTGGGGGTGGAGTCTTTTGGGTTTTCCACATAAAGTATCATGTCATCTGCGAAAAGAGAGAGTTTGACTTCTTCTTTGCCAATTTGAATACCTTTTATTTCTTTTTGATGTCTGATTGCCATTGCTAGGAATTCCAGTACTATGTTGAACAATAGTGGCGAGAGTGGGCATCCTTGATGTGTTCCTGATCTTAAGGGAAAGGCTCTCAGCTTTTCCCCACTGAGGATGATATGGGTTTTTCATAGATGG
>NW_027905288.1:0-235 GCF_054177405.1 Leptonychotes weddellii | reverse complement strand
CCATGACAAGTACCATAAACAAACAACAACAACAACAATGAGAGTTGGGATAGCACTAAAGTCAAAAGCTTGATAAATAGAAAGATCTGGTCATGGAAGAAATATAAAAAAGGTCATTTCAGGCAGATGTTCCAAGATGCAGAAGAGCCTCAAGTGACCAAGGAGCTGAAAGAAGATCATTATGCTTGGAGATAGTGAATAGTGAGTATGAGAGAGAGTGTTAAAATGAAACTCT
>NW_027905287.1:0-235 GCF_054177405.1 Leptonychotes weddellii | reverse complement strand
TAATAGGTCTATTCAAGTCTTTAACTTTTTAAGCACTGGATTGTCTTTTTATTGTTGAATTGTAAGAGTTCTCTTTAAGTGTAAATACTGTACCCTTGTCAGATAATTTGCAGGTATTTTCTCCTGCTCCATGAATTGTCTTTTTGCTTTATTTTTTTTTTAAAGATTTTATTTATTTATTAAAGAGAGCGAGAGAGTGCGCATGCATGAGCTGGGGGCAGAGGCAGAGGGAGAA
>NW_027905286.1:0-235 GCF_054177405.1 Leptonychotes weddellii | reverse complement strand
AGGGTTAGCTCTTCAGAGAAGAAACCTCTCAGAGACTGAGTAAGCAGGGCAGAAGAGGGATGGAGCTGGGATCCAAGGTGAAGTCTGGCCCTGACCCCATCCAGGGATACAGTGGGGTGGTGGGGCTGGGTTGTGGAGCATGAAGTTGCACTGGAGAGTGGTCCTTCCTGGAGGTAAGGGGGCTATTTTTTTTTTTTTTGTAGTTTTTGTTAGATGGGGGCTGCAGGCTCTGTAG
>NW_027905285.1:0-235 GCF_054177405.1 Leptonychotes weddellii | reverse complement strand
TGCGTGAGGTGCGCGTGTTGTGTGCGTGAGGTGCGCGTGTTGTATGCGTGAGGTGCGCGTGTGGTGTGCGTGAGGTGCGCGTATGGTGTGCGTGAGGTGTGCGTGAGGTGTGTGAGGTGTGCGTGAGGTGTGTGTGAGGTGCGTGTGTGGTGTATGTGAAGTGTATGAGCGGTATTCGTGTGGCGTATGTCTGGTGTCTGGTATATCTATGGTGTGCAATATGTGTTATGTGTGG
>NW_027905284.1:0-235 GCF_054177405.1 Leptonychotes weddellii | reverse complement strand
AAGTCACAGAGCTAAAGAATATAAAATGAACTAAAAAAAAAAAAATGAGGGGTTCAACAGCAGACTGGATGAAGCAGAAGAAAGGATCAGTGATCTCACAGGGCAGTAGAACTCACCTAAACAGCAAGAAAAAGAAAAGAAATAATTTAAAAAACTGAAGAAAACAAAAACACTAATTTATAAAGATATATGTACTTTTATGTTTTTTGCAGCATTGTTTACAATAGCTAAGATA
>NW_027905283.1:0-235 GCF_054177405.1 Leptonychotes weddellii | reverse complement strand
GGGCGCCTGGGTGGCTTAGCCGGGTGAACATCTGCTTCCGGCTCAGATCAGGGTCCCAGGGTCCTGGGATGGAGCCCCAAATCGTGCTCCCTGCTTGGCGGGAAGCCTGCTTCTCCCTCTCCCTCTCCCTCTGCCTGCCGCTCTGCCTACTTGTGCTCTCTCTCTGTCAAATAAATAAATAAAATCTTTAAAAAAAAAAGTAGAAAAGAGTTTCTACTTTAATCAACGTACCTAA
>NW_027905282.1:0-235 GCF_054177405.1 Leptonychotes weddellii | reverse complement strand
TGTTTTAACTTGTTGGCTTGGCTGATTGTGGACTTTGAGCAGGAGGGTCAGATGGGCTGACAAAGCGAGGAGAAATACGGTGGGAGGGTCCTTTCCTGCTTAGGGCCCCGGAGGGTGGTAATTTAACCTGTTAAGTCTGAGAAACTTTGTAGGGAAAATACTCAGAAAATATCCACATGCGTAAAGTAAGCATTAAAAGAAGAGATGAATGGGCGCCTGGGTGGCTCAGTTGGTT
>NW_027905281.1:0-235 GCF_054177405.1 Leptonychotes weddellii | reverse complement strand
TAATAGGTCTATTCAAGTCTTTAACTTTTTAAGCATTGGATTGTCTTTTTATTGTTGAATTGTAAGAGTTCTCTTTAAGTGTAAATACTGTACCCTTGTCAGATAATTTGCAGGTATTTTCTCCTGCTCCATGAATTGTCTTTTTGCTTTATTTTTTTTTTAAAGATTTTATTTATTTATTAAAGAGAGCGAGAGAGTGCGCATGCATGAGCTGGGGGCAGAGGCAGAGGGAGAA
>NW_027905280.1:0-235 GCF_054177405.1 Leptonychotes weddellii | reverse complement strand
TCCTTCCTGGGCATCCTGGACATCGCCGGCTTTGAGATCTTCCAGGTCTGCACTTGGTGCCAGGCTGGGTGCCACTCTGGCCCTGTCCCCCTCCCACTGGTCTCTGTCCCCTCCCTCTGGTCTCTGTCCCCATCTCTCTGGTCTCTGTCCCCATCTCTGTGGTCTCTGTCCCCTCCCTCTGGTCTCTGTCCCCATCTCTGTGGTCTCTGTCCCCTCCCTCTGGTCTCTGTCCCCA
>NW_027905279.1:0-235 GCF_054177405.1 Leptonychotes weddellii | reverse complement strand
CAACCCAACTCTGTCCTGTTCCCCTTCCCACTTCATCCTCAACCCAGGGAAATCACTATTTTTTCTTCATTTTAAAAATTTTTTCACACCATGGATAAAGAAGATGTGGTATATATATACAATGGAATATTATGCAGCCATCAAAAGGAATGAGATCTTGCCATTTGCAACGACGTGGATGGAACTGGAGGGTATTATGGTGAGTGAAATAAGTCAAACAGAGAAAGACATGTAT
>NW_027905278.1:0-1481 GCF_054177405.1 Leptonychotes weddellii | reverse complement strand
CCGCTTAGCCCTGACACTGTGCGTCACCAAAGCACGGGAAGGTTCAGAGGCAGACCTGGATGCTCTGGAACGCATGTTCCGGCAGCTGGGATTTGAGAGCACCATGAAGAGAGACCCCACTGCCCAGGTACTGTGCTGCCAGCCCCAGGCCAATGAGGGAGAGGACTGGACCAGAAGGTGGGCTCTGGGGCCACCCCTGAGTCTGGCCATTCTTCTCACTCCAGCAATTCCAGGAAGAGCTGGACAATTTTCAGCAGGCCTTGGATGCCCGGAATGACCCCGTCAGCTGTGCTTTTGTGGTGCTCATGGCACATGGGTTGGAAGGTCGCCTCAAGGGGGAGGATGGACAAATGGTGGAGCTGGAAAACCTTTTCGAGGTTCTGAACAACAAGAATTGCCGGGCCCTGAGAGCCAAGCCTAAGGTGTACATCGTGCAGGCCTGTCGAGGAGGTGGGGACAAAGCCAAGAACATGGCGTTTGTGTTCCTAATCCAGCCTAACCCTAGATCCAGAGCCCCAGCTAAGCCTTGGTTTGCCACTGTGTCTCATGATGACCTCCTTTCCCCATCTTTTTCTCTGACTTTCCTCTTCTTGATGTTTCAGAACAAAGGGACCCCGGTGAAACAGTAAGTGGAGGTGATATTGTGATGATCACAAAAGACAGTCCCGAGACTATCCCAACGTACACAGACATTCTCCACGTCTACTCCACCATAAAGGGTATGAGCTCCCACCTGACATGGGGTGGCCTCCTGCTCCTCCTCCATGCACACCACTTCTGACCCCTGACCCCTGAGCTCCTCCAAGACCCACCCTTTTCCACAGCCTCTTGCACCACATACACCAACCTCCCACTCCCGTTGGAGCTCTCCTGAGCCCTCTTCTCTGGAATCCTTAGGGTACATCGCGTACAGACACAACAAAGAGGGCTCCTGCTTCATCCAGACCCTGGTTGATGTGTTCACAGAGAGGAGAGGACCCATCCTGGAGCTTCTGACAGAGGTGAGTTGGGACAAGGTACCTGGAACCCTCTCCCAGCCTAAGCAGGGAGGCTGAGCCTCTCCCAAACCTGTCTGCGTTTTCCCCCTCTCCTGCCCCCAGCCCCAAATCCAACCTAGGTCCCAACACAGAAACTAGGACACCCACATCCTAGCAATGAGTTTCCCTAAAGCAGGAAATTCCAAATGTCAGAGTATGTGAGATAATTTAGATGAAATACAGATACATTTCTGTAAACAAAAACTATAGGCTTAATCATTGGTTGAACAAACTTTTTTTTCTTCTAATGGTTATATGCTTTTATGGTAGATTAGAAAAAACATAACAAGAATGTCCAACCAATGAGGGAGAAGATATTTGCAAATGACATATCAGATAAAGGGCTAGTATCCAAAATCTATAAAGAACTCATCAAACTCAACACCCAAAGAACAAAGAATCCAATCAAGAAATGGGCAGAAGACATGAACAGACATTTTTCCA
>NW_027905277.1:0-235 GCF_054177405.1 Leptonychotes weddellii | reverse complement strand
ATCCACACTTTTACTCTGAACAAATAGAAATCGTGAGCACTGGGATATTAACAACTTTGTCTAATATCTTTAACCTGATCGTTAGCTATGAAGTGGTTGATGAGCCTTTCTACGAGTTGGAATTACTAGCAGACACAATATTGGAGGGTAAAGTGCCAGGGAATGAGACCACTGCAATGACATCCTCCAGCTTTAACATGTACGTCAGGAAGACTGAAAAGTGGGACGTTACTGA
>NW_027905276.1:0-235 GCF_054177405.1 Leptonychotes weddellii | reverse complement strand
ATCTATGTACATAAGAGATATTGGCCTGTGGCTTTATTTTTTTGCAATATTTTTGTCTGGTTTTGGTATCAGGATAAGGCTGGCCTCACAGAATGAGTTGGGAAGTGTCTTAGCTTGTGCTGCTATATAACAAAATATCACACACTGAGGGGGGGTGGCTCATAAACAACAAACATTTTTCACAGTTCTGGAGGCTGAGTGCCCAAGATCAAGGCACCAACCAGTTTAGTGTCTG
>NW_027905275.1:0-235 GCF_054177405.1 Leptonychotes weddellii | reverse complement strand
TGTTTTAACTTGTTGGCTTGGCTGATTGTGGACTTCGAGCAGGAGGGTCAGATGGGCTGACAAAGCGAGGAGAAATACGGTGGGAGGGTCCTTTCCTGCTTAGGGCCCCGGAGGGTGGTAATTTAACCTGTTAAGTCTGAGAAACTTTGTAGGGAAAATACTCAGAAAATATCCACATGCGTAAAGTAAGCATTAAAAGAAGAGATGAATGGGCGCCTGGGTGGCTCAGTTGGTT
>NW_027905274.1:0-235 GCF_054177405.1 Leptonychotes weddellii | reverse complement strand
ATTTGATGCCCCTGGCTTTCTTTTTCTATATTCCTGTGGCCATTTGGTGTCTTTTTTGGTTCCTTACAAATTTTAGGATTATTTGTTCCATCTCTGTGAAAAATGCTGATGTTATCTTGATAAGGATTGCATTGAGTGTTTAGATTGGTCTGGGTAGCATATACATTTTAACAATATTTATTCTTCCAATCCATGAACCTGGAGTGTTTTTCCACCTCTTTTGTCTTCCTCAGTT
>NW_027905273.1:0-235 GCF_054177405.1 Leptonychotes weddellii | reverse complement strand
CTCTAGGAGGTAGGGACTCTGCCATCCTGCTCACTGGTGAATCACTGGCCTTCGAGAACAGTTAAAACACACAGCAGGCACAGAATGAATACTTACCGCAGTCACATTATAGTGGATTCCTTTTCTACTTTCCACATAACTGTAAGCTCCAAGAGGACACAGTTTAGGTATTTTCCATCTTTGAATACTCCAGACTAGAGACAAAGTCTGACACAGGATAAGGAAGGGGGGGGGG
>NW_027905272.1:0-235 GCF_054177405.1 Leptonychotes weddellii | reverse complement strand
GGGCGCCTGGGTGGCTTAGCCGGGTGAACATCTGCCTCCGGCTCAGATCAGGGTCCCAGGGTCCTGGGATGGAGCCCCAAATCGTGCTCCCTGCTTGGCGGGAAGCCTGCTTCTCCCTCTCCCTCTCCCTCTGCCTGCCGCTCTGCCTACTTGTGCTCTCTCTCTGTCAAATAAATAAATAAAATCTTTAAAAAAAAAAGTAGAAAAGAGTTTCTACTTTAATCAACGTACCTAA
>NW_027905271.1:0-235 GCF_054177405.1 Leptonychotes weddellii | reverse complement strand
CCAGTACTCTGATAACACAGTGTCGCTAGTTAAAAGGACTCAGATACTTTCAACCGGATCCCACTACTTATTAGTGTGTTTTCGAGGGCTCTGTCGTGCCGACGGCACAATTTCAGAGAGCAGGCGCATCTTACCAGTTGTTAACTTGGAGTAGAGTCAAATTTGTCTGAGCAGCAATCTGTTTTTTCTCATCTTCTGTTGGGTAGGGATGCTAAAAATAAAAAGAAGGGTTAGC
>NW_027905270.1:0-235 GCF_054177405.1 Leptonychotes weddellii | reverse complement strand
AGATAATAGACTTTTGTTTTTAGCTGATATATCCAGTAAACTCTAGAAATGAACATTTATACAAGGAAAGCGTGAAGTTGCTTGTGTTTTCTTGCTTTCTTTTTTTTTTTTTTTAAAGATTTTATTTATTTATTTGAGACAGAGAGAATGAGAGAGACAGAGAGCACATGAGAGGGGGGAGGGTCAGAGGGAGAAGCAGACTCCCTGCCGAGCAGGGAGCCCGATGCGGGACTCG
>NW_027905269.1:0-235 GCF_054177405.1 Leptonychotes weddellii | reverse complement strand
GGGAGTACAGGTTTTTTTTTTTGTCTTTGTTTTTTGTTTTTGTTTTTGTTTTTAGATCTTGATTTCTATTCCTTTGGATAAATACTCAGAAGTGAGATTGCTGGATCACATGATATTTCCGTTTTTAATCTTTTGAGAAACATCCACTGTTTTCCATGATGGTTATACCATTTTATATTCTGGACAGCAATTTTTTTTTATTTATTTTTATTTTTTTTTATTCTTATGTTAATCC
>NW_027905268.1:0-235 GCF_054177405.1 Leptonychotes weddellii | reverse complement strand
GCACCTGGGTGGCTCAGTTGGTTAAGCGACTGCCTTCGGCTCAGGTCATGATCCTGGAGTCCCTGGATCGAGTCCCACATCGGGCTCCCTGCTCGGCAGGGAGTCTGCTTCTCCCTCTGACCCTCCCCCCTCTCATGTGCTTGCTCTCTCTCATTCTCTCTCTCTCAAATAAATAAATAAAATCTTTAAAAAAAAAAAAAAGATTTCACCTAAAACTGTTCTTCTCGTGTCATTC
>NW_027905267.1:0-1481 GCF_054177405.1 Leptonychotes weddellii | reverse complement strand
ATGGATGTTTGACCCACTCAGCAGTCACAATTCTGAGTCTCCATATGCAATACTCAGAAGCTCCGAGCATTTCCTTGTGGATGCCAATCCATGTACACATTTTCTGCCTAAAGAGAGACATACTGGGAAGTGGACTAATCAGTTGAACGTCAATTGAGGAGCATGAAGTCAGAACCAGGTGTGTTAATCAGATTAAGAGACTACTTAAGGGCAAAGACATATCCATTTCACCATGAAGATAGGCTTTGGGCTGGAATGTTGCCACCCTCCCCTGTGGCCAGAGGTATAGGAGCTAAGATGTTCAGCTTTGCTTTGGCATCCTTTGTGGAGCTCCCTAAGCTGACCAACCTCTTTCTGAGACTTTTTTTCCTTAGTGTGTCAATATACTAGTTAATCATGTTACAGTTTGGTTTGTATGTTGGTCCAGGAAGCAGATTATCAAGACGGGATTAAATGTGCATGGATTTTACTGGGGGAGGAAGCCAGGGAAGGCTGGAAGGGCCATTGGAGCATGAGGCAAACTGGACCCTGAGTGAAAGAAAAAGGGAGAGAATGACGAGAGAAAGTGTCCTAGACTGCCACTGGGGGCAGGGGTGAGGCAGAAGGAGGTGGGTGAGGTAAAGTGGGCTGTATGAGGAGTCCCCCACTGCTCCCAGTCATTGGCTGGGAGGAGTCCATCAGAGGTTGGGCCTCAGTGCTGACACCTTGAAGGATTTGGAGCACAGAAGGCAGATTCCTGGTCAGTGTCCTACGCTCTGGTTCTCATGGCCCACACACCAGAGCCTGGGAGCCATTCTTTTTCTTTAAGTCGTCTGATGGCACATCTTGGTAATGTGTTGACTTAAAATTTAACTGCCAGAGGCCATATTACTTCTTACAAGAAACTTCACTATGGCATGACTTCCAAGTATTCATAGTACTTACCTGGTTTTAGTCTCTGCATCTATTATATATACATGAACACATGCACATCTAAATATACTACCATATTTTAAAAAGGGAGAGAAGGCCATTGAGCTGAACACTTTCTGAGAAATGTAACTTTCTGAAACCCATAATGAAATAGCTTTAAGTCGAAGGATCCTGTTTTAATGCACTGTATTATATCCATTAGACATTACACAAATGCACATTTGTAATAGCATCTCAAGGTGAATAAATGAACACTTTAGACCTTGCAGCTTAGATCACATTTAATGAAACACCTAGCTGGGTCTTGAGAACACTTAACCTCTCTTTAATGAGAACAGATGCTGTCCTCAGAAATAGTAATTTCCACAACCATTGGTACTGATAACAGGTGAAAGCAACAACAGTGCCTGCCATTTTTAAAATTTTTTTATTGTTATGCTAATCACCATACATTACATCATTAGTTTTTGATGTAGTGTTCCATGATTCATTGTTTGTGCATAACACCCAGTGCTCCATGCAGAATGTGCCCTCTTTAATATCCATCACCAGGCTAACCCATCCCCCCA
>NW_027905266.1:0-235 GCF_054177405.1 Leptonychotes weddellii | reverse complement strand
TGTTTTAACTTGTTGGCTTGGCTGATTGTGGACTTTGAGCAGGAGGGTCAGATGGGCTGACAAAGCGAGGAGAAATACGGTGGGAGGGTCCTTTCCTGCTTAGGGCCCCGGAGGGTGGTAATTTAACCTGTTAAGTCTGAGAAACTTTGTAGGGAAAATACTCAGAAAATATCCACATGCGTAAAGTAAGCATTAAAAGTAGAGATGAATGGGCGCCTGGGTGGCTCAGTTGGTT
>NW_027905265.1:0-235 GCF_054177405.1 Leptonychotes weddellii | reverse complement strand
TGTTTATAAACCCAGTGTTTATTTTTCAAAGGATTGTTAAGGGAAATGAGAATATTTGGTCCCCAAAGGCTACTGCAGTACCGTAGGTGTGAGCCTGTGAGTCTGGATGGGAATGATGATAAAGGGACTGGCTTAAGACATTTTTCAAAGGATGACTGACAAGGAAGATGATAGCTAGAATCAATAACTATAACCATTCATGTCTGAAGGAATGTTAAAGTAATGGTTCCTTTAG
>NW_027905264.1:0-235 GCF_054177405.1 Leptonychotes weddellii | reverse complement strand
CTGCACAGTCAGGGGTCCTTTCTTCACCATGACAATGGTGGGGGGAGGGGCGCAGCCAGCCCTGGTGGCCGCCGCGGCGCCCGTGGCCTCACGTCCCGTCCGGATGACATCCTCGGAGCGCTCTGTCCTCCCCGTGTCCTCACGCCACAGGACGAGGGCAAGGGGAGCCCGGGCTTCCGTGTGTGTCCGCCCAGGGCCGTGATGGCTGGGGAGGCGGCCCACGCCAGGCGGGGGC
>NW_027905263.1:0-235 GCF_054177405.1 Leptonychotes weddellii | reverse complement strand
AGGCCAGGAGAGCCCGGAGCCTCCTGGGGAGAGGGATGGAGGAGACATAGGAGGGGCTGCGGGGGACCCAGCGGTGGGGATGGGCACCCCCGCCTGCCATGCCCAGGGGACCGGGCAGCCTCTGCAGCTGCTGTGTGCAGGAGGGCCGACCCAGAGCCCCCGTCTGAGCTGAGGAAGCCGCTCTAGTCTGGCTCCTTGGAAAGATGAGGGCCTGAATCCAGTGACATTCTATTTG
>NW_027905262.1:0-235 GCF_054177405.1 Leptonychotes weddellii | reverse complement strand
GCAAATAAATAAAATCTTAAAATAAATAAATAAATAAATAAACTAAACAAGCAAGTCAATGAGAAGATAATCTGATTATGTGTATCTGACAAATGACTTGTATCCAGAATACAGAGAGAGCTCCTTCAAATCCATAAAGATAAACAAGCTAATTTTTTTTAAATGGGCAAAAGAATTGAATAGACATTTCACCCCCCCCCCTCAAAAAAAGTATCTAATTGGCTGGTAAATGTAT
>NW_027905261.1:0-235 GCF_054177405.1 Leptonychotes weddellii | reverse complement strand
ATCCAGGATCATTGCTCCTGGAGTGGGCTGCTGGTTCTGGAGCTGCAAGCAAGCAGGCAGGCTGGGACTTCCCTGCATCCAGCTCTATGCCATGTCATAAATGTCCCTGCCCTTCCAGGGGCTCTAAATCACCACGATGTCTGACAATTGGGTCATTGTTTCCGCTGCACCATTTATAACTCGGGAGGCTCTCCTGGGGGTTTACGCACATGTGAAATGCCACCTCAGCTGTTAA
>NW_027905260.1:0-235 GCF_054177405.1 Leptonychotes weddellii | reverse complement strand
TGTAGGAATTGTTCCAATAATCATTTGTATTAACATAAAGGCATTGTCAAAAATTTTTAAATTTCCCTTAAGAAGGGGCGCCAGGGTGGCTCAGTCGTTAAGCATCTGCCAGAGTCCTGGGATGGAGCCCCACATCAGGCTCCCTGCTCGGCAGGAAGCCTGTTTCTCCCTCTCCCACTCCCCCCTTGTGTTCCCCCCCTCGCTGTCAAATAAAATCTTTAAGAAAAAACAAATT
>NW_027905259.1:0-235 GCF_054177405.1 Leptonychotes weddellii | reverse complement strand
TTTAAAAAAAAGGGGGGAGAGAATGTGATCAGGCAGGAGACTAGAAAAACCCATACACTAGAGATTTAGGGTATATTTTTATCTGTTAGAAGAAACTGTATCCCAAAATTTTAAAGAGAGAACAACTTATATATATATGCCAAAAATAAGGGTAACTACTATGAAGGGATAGAATATGACTCTAAAAATGAAAAATAAAAAAGATTTTTTAAAAAAGGGATTGATAAGATGTTGG
>NW_027905258.1:0-235 GCF_054177405.1 Leptonychotes weddellii | reverse complement strand
GAGATCATGTCTGCATTATCTGTCCTTTATATTCTTTAATGAATTAGAGATTATGTGTTTTATCTTCATGTCTACTTCCAAAAATTTAACAGTAGCCAATGAAAAGAGTTCTTGTGTGTGTTTTTACAGTAGCTAAATGCAAATTATTTTTAGATTTGGTCAGGGTCTATAGCTACTGTTTGCCAGATAAAATTCTAACATATTATCTGCAGGAAGACTTGTGTAGAATTCCTGT
>NW_027905257.1:0-235 GCF_054177405.1 Leptonychotes weddellii | reverse complement strand
AAATTCAAACAACAAGGAACCAATAGAGTCAAGTGAACACAAGGCAAATCCAAGAGATAGGGTCTTATAATTCTTTCAGAAACAACTAAGCCAAAAGGCAGAAAGGCCAGTCAATGTTACAAATTTAAAACACAGTCTCCTAAACACAATATACAAGTAAGCCACTTGATACACTCATGGCATTAAAAAAAAAAAAAAAAAGGCAATGCCTTTTCAACAAATGATAATTATTAAA
>NW_027905256.1:0-235 GCF_054177405.1 Leptonychotes weddellii | reverse complement strand
CATGAGTCCAGAAGTTTTCCTTCTGCTTCAGTTTTTGGAAGAGTTTGAGAAGGATTGGGGTTAATGTTTTTCTTTCTTTTTTTTTTTTTATTCTCTTAATCCCCATACATTACATCATTAGTTTTAGATGAAGTGTTCCATGATTCATTGTTTGTGCATAACACCCAGTGCTCTATGCAGAATGTGCCCTCCTCAATACCCACCACCAGGCTAACACATCCTCCCACAACCCCTC
>NW_027905255.1:0-235 GCF_054177405.1 Leptonychotes weddellii | reverse complement strand
TGCAGTCGTGGCTGAAAAAAAGCATTCCATGGAGTCCCATGATAAGCCCCCAAATATCTGTACCCTGGTACGCAGTCGAGAACTCACCTCTGGTTCATAAGTTGCACATCTTCTGGAGAAGATCTACCATGGCTCCACTAAGGCCAGTGAATATGAGAGGTGGCACCTCCATCCTGTCCATACTGAAAGCAATATCTTACATATTGCCATCAAAAGACTATACTTTCAGGGATCA
>NW_027905254.1:0-235 GCF_054177405.1 Leptonychotes weddellii | reverse complement strand
GGGAGGAGGGTCAGAGGGAGAAGCAGACTCCCCGCTGAGCAGGGAGCCCGACGCGGGACTCGATCCCGGGACTCCAGGATCATGACCTGAGCCGAAGGCAGTCGCTTAACCAACTGAGCCACCCAGGCGCCCCATTGAAATTATACTTATTTTAAATTCTTGCTGTTTCTGTTCCAGTAATTCTTCTTTGCATCATGTGTTGTCTGGTGTGGAATCTTGCCCCTCTCCCCCAGTG
>NW_027905253.1:0-235 GCF_054177405.1 Leptonychotes weddellii | reverse complement strand
TCACAGCCTCAGCACTTTCTCCATACATGGACTCTTAGAGCAGGAAAACATTACAGTGTTCACTGGAGTAGCTGTGGTGTCTGCCTTGCAGGTTCACCAGGATGAAGGGAGACAATGGGTACAGAGTGCTGAGACCACATTCTCCCCATATATTCTGCACACCCATCAGGAGCAGCGTTCAGCGAACATTGTCTAGCTACAGAATATTCCTGAATAAGTTGGTGCTGGAGCAAAC
>NW_027905252.1:0-235 GCF_054177405.1 Leptonychotes weddellii | reverse complement strand
TTTTTTTAAGATTTTATTTATTTATTTGAGACAGAGAGAATGAGAGAGACAGAGAGCACATGAGAGGGGGGAGGGTCAGAGGGAGAAGCAGGCTCCCTGCCGAGCAGGGAGCCCGATGCGGGACTCGATCCCGGGACTCCAGGATCATGACCTGAGCCGAAGGCAGTCGCTTAACCAACTGAGCCACCCAGGCGCCCCATATTTTGGTTAATCTTTATATCCCAGGCTGAATGAT
>NW_027905251.1:0-235 GCF_054177405.1 Leptonychotes weddellii | reverse complement strand
ATGCCTGTCTGTATATATATATGTGTGTGTGTATGGGTATGTGTGTATATATTCTGTATCTATACATGTATAGGTGTGTATAGGTATGTATATTATGTATATATATATGAACATGAGTGTATATGTGTATGTGTATATATATGTATATGTGTGTGTCTGTTTCTATAAAATATACAGAGAGGGAAAGCAAGAGCAAAGGGCTGCTGTTTTCCTAAATTCTACACAGCTTTGTTGC
>NW_027905250.1:0-235 GCF_054177405.1 Leptonychotes weddellii | reverse complement strand
AGAGATGAGTTGCCTACAAACTCACACTGATACACCGGACTGTGAAATTAAAATGCATTTCTACTTCCACAGTCGATCACCAAATACTGAGATTTGAACAGTCAGATAAGATTTTCTTAGAGCTCATTCTTACTGCAAAATGACCCCCTAAACCAAAATCCAGTGGGATACTCTAAATGGAAAGTATTTTCATTCGTTAATTAATATTAAATCACTCATCAATAAAAAGTGTACC
>NW_027905249.1:0-235 GCF_054177405.1 Leptonychotes weddellii | reverse complement strand
GGCTGTGGTGACAGGCTGGGTGTGGGGCAGGTTTTCAGAGCAGGGTTTGTTCATCCTCGGAACAGGCCCATGTGGCCTAGTTCCAACCTCACAGACCCACCTGGGAGTGCCACATCCTCTGGGGCCGAGCGGGGGTCCACACTGGTAATTCTGATGCTACTAACAACAACCGAACCAATGTGAACCCCAGCTGCCAATATCTGAGCCCTTCCTAAAAGGCACAGGATTTTATGCA
>NW_027905248.1:0-235 GCF_054177405.1 Leptonychotes weddellii | reverse complement strand
TTTTAGGCTCGCAACTACATGATGACCTGTAAACATTTTTTTTTTCCTGTTATCTCAAGTCAGTGGCTTCAAATTGTTATCGTTTGCACAAACATTTTTCCTGATGAAATCTTACCAGAAACCCAACATATAAGAGAGACAGAAGCTGAGTATTCCTGTCTGAACAGGAAAGAAGTAGGTAATTTTGTCTCCTTGGCCTTTCTCTCTGTGCCAGAGCTGTAGAGACCTCCACGAT
>NW_027905247.1:0-1481 GCF_054177405.1 Leptonychotes weddellii | reverse complement strand
TATCTTTCAATAATTACCCTGAATGTAAATGGGCTAAATGCCCCAATCAAAAGACACAGGCTATCAGATTGGATAAAAAAAACAAGACACATCGATATGCTGTCTGCAAGAGATTCATTTCAGACCCAAAGGCATCCCCAGATTGAAAGTGAGGGGATGGAAAACCATTTACCATGCTAATGGACACCAAAAGAAAGCTGGGGTGGCAATCCTTATAGCAGACAAATTAAATTTTAAATCAAAGACTGTAATAAGAGATGAGGAAGGACACTATATCCTACTTAAAGGGTCTATCCAACAAGAAGATCTAATTACTGTAAATATCCATGACCCTAACATGGGAACAGCCAATTATATAAGCCAATTAATAACAAAAGCAAAGAAATGCATCAGCAACAATACAATAATAGTGGGGGACTTTAACATCCCCCTCACTGAAATGGACAGATCGTCTAAGCAAAAGATCAACAAGGAAATAAGGGCTTTAAATGACACACTGGACCAAATGGACTTCACATATATATTCAGAACATTCCATCCCAAAGCAACGGAATACACATTCTTCTCTAGTGCCCATGGAACATTCTACAGAATAGATCACATCCTAGATCACAAATCAGGTCTCAACCAGTACCAAAAGATTGGGATCATTCCCGGCCTATTATCAGACCACAATGCTTTGAAACTAGAACTCAGTCACAAAAGGAAAGTCAGAAAGAACTCAAATACATGGAGGCATGTATTTAGTAGGAGCAGGTCAACCAGGTAATTAAAGAAGAATTAAAAAAATTCATGGAAACCAATGAAAATGAAAACACAACTGTTCAAAATCTTTGGGATGCAGCAAAGGCAGTCCAGAGGGGAAAGTATATAGAGATTCAAATCTTTCTCAAGAAACAAGAAAGGTCTCAAATACACAACCTAACCCTCCACCTAAAGGAGCTGGAGAAAGAACAGCAAATAAAGCCTAAACCCATCAGGAGAGGAGAAATAATAAAGATAAGAGAAGAAATCAATGAAGTAGAAACTAAAAGAACAGTAGAACAGATCAACAAAACTAGGAGCTGATTCTTTGAAAGGATTAATAAGATTGATAAACCCCTGGCCAGACTCATTAAAAAAAAAGAGGAATGACCCAAATAAATTAAATCATGACTGAAAGAGGAGAGGTCACAACCAACACCAAAGAAATGCAATTATACAAACATATTATGAGCAACTATATGCCAACAAATTAGATAATCTGGAAGAAATGGATGCATTCCTAGAGATGTATCAACTACCAAAACTGAACCAGGAAGAAATAGAAACCTGAACAGACCTATAACCACTAAGGAAATTGAAGCAGTCATCAAAAATCTGCCAACAAACAAAAGCCCAAAGCCAGATGGCTTCCCAGGGGAATTCTACCAAACACTTAAAGAAGAATTAATACCTATTCTTCTGAAACTGTCCCAAAAAAATAAAAATGGAAGGAAAAC
>NW_027905246.1:0-235 GCF_054177405.1 Leptonychotes weddellii | reverse complement strand
AGGTGATATTCAGGAGGATAGACGGCGGGGGAGGGGCCTCCGTTGGCCGCTTCTGGCAAGTGATACAGTCGCGGAGCACAAAATCAGAACTTTTAAAAGTCTGCTCCGCTGAGGGATGTCGCTCCGGTGGCTAAGTGAGGATGGAACCCTCGCGGGATAGTGTGGTCCCAGGACCCTCGGGGTCACAGAAAGACCGGGGGTGCCTGAGTGCGGCAGAGCTCCCAGGTATCGGAGC
>NW_027905245.1:0-235 GCF_054177405.1 Leptonychotes weddellii | reverse complement strand
ATGCCGAGTGATGTTGAGCACTTCTTCATGTGTCTGTTGGCCATTTGGATATCGTCTTTGCAGAAATGTCTGTTCATATCTGCTGCCCAGTTCTTGATTGGATTATTTGTTCTCTGGGTGTTGAGTTTGATTAAGTTCTTTATAGATTTTGGATACTGGCCCTTTATCTGATACGCCATTTGCAAATATCTTCTCCCATTCTGTCAGTTGTCTTTTAGTTTTGTTGACTGTTTCC
>NW_027905244.1:0-235 GCF_054177405.1 Leptonychotes weddellii | reverse complement strand
GCCCCTCCCACCCACACTGTCTCTAAAAGAAACCTTAAAAAAAAAGGAGCAGGCTCAATTTAACAGTCTTCAGAGAAAAACAAATACATAAGAATAAGAACGAATGTTACTTACTTTTAATAAATTCAGACCTATGCCAAGTAAATGTGAATATAGTACACAGCCTATGCCTATGCCAATGCTCATAACATTTTTTTTTAAAGATTTTATTTATTTATTTGAGACAGAGAGAATG
>NW_027905243.1:0-235 GCF_054177405.1 Leptonychotes weddellii | reverse complement strand
ACAGTCACACGTGGTCAGTGGCTGCTATATGGGACATTGGTGATAAAAATTGTTTTCATCACCACAGAGAACTTCATTGGACAGCCTTATTCTAAATTATTTGTGATTTTCTCCTTTTAAGTCTCTCTCTATCTTGAAATAATTTCGCTGTAAAGAATGAGGTAGGGATCCTACACACCTCTTCTCCAAGCGGCTAGCCCGGCGCTGTTCGCTAATAGTCCTCTCCCACGCTGAT
>NW_027905242.1:0-235 GCF_054177405.1 Leptonychotes weddellii | reverse complement strand
TTGTCCGTTTAAGAGAAAGAGCTGGATAGCTTCCTCCTTGCAACAAAGTTGTGGATTCACCAATGCTACGGTTCCTCTCCTGTTACATGACCTCCTGCACATGCAGACACATATCCAGGCCCTGCTCAGCACCTCATGAAACACGGGGATTAGGCACAACTGGTGCAAGTATACCGATGCTTATGCTTTTTGCTGTTGTGAGTAATAAAGTTCTTTGTCTCGGACCCATGAGTTT
>NW_027905241.1:0-235 GCF_054177405.1 Leptonychotes weddellii | reverse complement strand
CTGTGTATAAATGGAAGAGGGGTTGTTGAGAGACAATTCTCCATTTCCTCTCTGTCTTATCTGCAGAGGCACTAACTGCTTTTGTTTTATACCATCTATTCAAGGATGTTTATGTAGTAAACAGCCTCATAAGATTAAGATAGTGTCTCCTAGAGCAAAGGACAGCTTTATTTACTGTCCAGCATAATAAAGATAATGTCTTCTTCTGGGACAAAAATCAGGCAGGTTTACTGCC
>NW_027905240.1:0-235 GCF_054177405.1 Leptonychotes weddellii | reverse complement strand
AAGTTCTTCGAGATAATATTTGTTAAGGGTCAATACTATTGCACTCAGTGAGAACTTGATCTTGTAGTGCAATTTTAACAGTGTAAAGAAGAGTGATCAAGTCAATGTATATGCCACTGGAAATTAACATTAATATTTCATCCTGTGATTTTAATAAACCATCATCTTTTAAAAATTAGGCTTTAGGAATGACTTTCCAATTAAACTGCCTAGGTGCTGATGATTTTTGCCAACA
>NW_027905239.1:0-235 GCF_054177405.1 Leptonychotes weddellii | reverse complement strand
ATGCCTGTCTGTATATATATATGTGTGTGTGTATGGGTATGTGTGTATATATTCTGTATCTATACATGTATAGGTGTGTATAGGTATGTATATTATGTATATATATATGAACATGAGTGTATATGTGTATGTGTATATATATGTATATGTGTGTGTCTGTTTCTATAAAATATACAGAGAGGGAAAGCAAGAGCAAAGGCCTGCTGTTTTCCTAAATTCTACACAGCTTTGTTGC
>NW_027905238.1:0-235 GCF_054177405.1 Leptonychotes weddellii | reverse complement strand
ATCCAGGTCTCCTACTCCTCTGCCATCTTGCTCCGCCCCCCCTAAAATAAATGTGCATTTTGTTTGCTTATGAACCATGCTGCTCCTCTTGACTGTTAGTACCCCAGTGCCTGACTCTTAGCAGGTTTGTAATAAATATTTGTTTAGTCATTCAGTAAGCATTCCTAGAGACCTCCCCTTTGGCCAGAATATTCCAGGCAGGAAAATACAGGCATGAACGTGACAGACAAGGCTC
>NW_027905237.1:0-235 GCF_054177405.1 Leptonychotes weddellii | reverse complement strand
TTTAATTGACAGAGAGAGACAGCGAGAGGGAACACAAGCAGAGGAAGTGGGAGAGGGAGAAGCAGGCTTCCCCGCTGAGCATGGAGCCTGATGTGGGGCTCGATCCCAGGACCCTAGGATCACGACCTGAGCCGAAGGCAGATGCTTTACGACTGAGCCACCCAGGTGCCCCTAAATAAATAAATCTTTTTTTTTTTTTTAAAGATTTTATTTATTTATTTGAGAGAGAGCGAAT
>NW_027905236.1:0-1481 GCF_054177405.1 Leptonychotes weddellii | reverse complement strand
CTCCAGCAACCCTCAGTTTGTTTTCTGAGATTAAGAATTCCTCATATCAGTGAGATCATATGATACATGTCTTTCTCTGATTGACTTATTTCACTTAGCATAATACCCTCTAGTTCCATCCATGTCATTGCAAATGGCAAGATATCGTCTTTTTGATGGCTGCATAATATTCCATTGTATATATATATCAAATCTTCTTTATCCATTCATCTGTTGATGGACATCTGGGCTCTTTCCATAGTTTGGCTATTGTGGACATTGCTGCTATAAACATTGGGGTGCACGTACCCCTTTGGATCACTACATTTGTATCTTTGGGGTAAATACCCAGTACTGTAATTCTGGGTCATAGGGTAGCTCTATTTTCAACTTTTTGAGGAACCTCCATACTGTTTTCCAGAGTGGTTGTACCAGCTTGCATTCCCACCAACAGTGTAGGAGGGTCCCCTTTCTCTGCATCCTCGGCAACATCTGTCGTTTCCTGACTTGTTAATTTTAGCTATTCTGACTGGTGTGAGGTGGTATCTCATTGAGGTTTTGATTTGGATTTCCCTGATGCTGAGCGATGTTGAGCACTTTTTCATGTGTCTGTTGGCCATTTCTATGTCTTCTTTGGAAAAATGTCTGTTCATGTCTTCTGCCCATTTCTTGATTGGATTATTTGTTCTTTGGGTGTTGAGTTTGGTAAGTTCTTTATAGATTTTGGATACTAGCCCATTATCTGATATGTCATTTGCAAATATCTTCTCCCATTCTGTCGGTTGTCTTTTGGTTTTGTTGACCGTTTCCTTTGCTGTGCAAGAGCTTTTCATCTTGATGAAGTCCCAATAGTTCATTTTTGCCCTTGATCAGTGGCATTTCTATACACCAACAACAAAACAGAAGAAAGAGAAATTAAGGAGTCGATCCCATTTACAATTGCACCCAAAACCATAAGATACCTAGGAATAAATCTAACCAAAGAGGCAAAGAATCTGTACTCAGAAAACTATAAAATACTCATGAAAGACATTGAGGAAGACAGAAAGAAATGGAAAAACGTTCCATGCTCATGGATGGGAAGAACAAATACTGTGAAGATCTCAATGCTACCTAGAGCAATCTACACATTCAATGCAATCCCTATCAAAATACCATTAACTTTTTTCAAAGAAATGGAACAAATAATCTTAAAATATGTATGGAACCAGAAAAGACCCCGAATAGCCAGAGGAATGTTGAAAAGATAAGCAAAGCTGGTGGCATCGCAATTCCGGACTTTAAGCTCTATTACAAAGCTGTCATCATCAAGACAGTATGGTACTGGCACAAAAACAGACATATAGATCAATGGAACAGAATAGAGAGCCCAGAAATGGACCCTCAACTCTATGGTCAACTAATCTTTGACAAAGCAGGAAAGAATGTCCAATGGAAAAAAGACAGTCTCTTCAACAAATGGTGTTGGGAAAATTGGACAGCCACATGCAGAAGAATGAAAC
>NW_027905235.1:0-235 GCF_054177405.1 Leptonychotes weddellii | reverse complement strand
TCTTTCAACTTTTCTGTAAATTCAAAATTCTTTATCAACAAGTCCTCCTCCGGGCACCTGGGTGGCTCAGTCAGTTAAGCGTCCAACTCTTGGTTTCGGCTCCGGTCATGACTTCAGGGTCGTGGGATTGAGCCCCCAGTGGGCTCTGCACTCAGCGGGGAGTCTGCTTGAGATTCTCTCTCTCTCTACCCCTCCCCCCCAAAAAATAAATAAATCTTAAAAAAAAAGGTCCTCA
>NW_027905234.1:0-235 GCF_054177405.1 Leptonychotes weddellii | reverse complement strand
TCTAACAAAAAATACTTCTTCATTAGCATTCATTTCAGCCATGTTCTGATTTTTTTTAATCTAGTAAAAGTGACATCTAGAGAAATGCTCCATTTTACTAGTGGGAGTTTTTATAACTAAAAGTGCCTTTTATTTTTTTTTTTATTTTTTTTTATTCTTATGTTAATCCCCATACATTACATCATTAGTTTTAGATGAATTGTTCCATGATTCATTGTTTGTGCATAACACCCAG
>NW_027905233.1:0-235 GCF_054177405.1 Leptonychotes weddellii | reverse complement strand
GGCCTGGGCAAAGCCGCACCAGGAACGTCAGGACCGGGGAGCCCCAGCCCCCGTGCATTACCCAGGGTTAAACCAACAAAGGCTGAATTTCCCTCGTGATGTCACACGCATGGTGAGTTACGGCCAGCAGCCAGGTCTGAGCCCAAACACCTCAGTTTTGGCTTTGTGGAGTGACACTTAGGCTTCCTGATCTTTGAAGGGCTTCTCAGACACAAAGCATCTGACCTTAGGGATA
>NW_027905232.1:0-235 GCF_054177405.1 Leptonychotes weddellii | reverse complement strand
CTGCTCTCATGACTACAGTGAATTTGGAAATGAGCAAAAAAACCCCAGCATAACTAAAAAAAGAAAAAAGTCTAATAAAACAGATTTTAATACACAGCAAAAAACTTTGTTAGGTCATCAATTTATATTTTAAAAAAGATATTTATAATTATTCCTATCTCCTCAACTTTATCTTATTAATGAATAGTCCTAGAAACTGCTAATTAAGCTTTCTGCATTATTTAATAATCCACTG
>NW_027905231.1:0-235 GCF_054177405.1 Leptonychotes weddellii | reverse complement strand
GAAAATATAGTTAGTTTTCATAAAGAATGCATTATTTATATTAACATAATGGGTTTGCCATTGTTATTTTTAAATGAATGATTAAATATATATATACATTTTTAAATTTTATTATGTTATGTCACCATACAATACATCATTAGTTTTTGATGTGGTGATCCACGATCCATTGTTTCCGTATAACACCCAGTGCTCCATGCTGTACATGCCCTCCTTAATACCCATCACCGGGCTA
>NW_027905230.1:0-235 GCF_054177405.1 Leptonychotes weddellii | reverse complement strand
CAGGTCTTGATTCATTTTCTATGTTCATCATTCTTTCAACAGATACGGAGTAGAGATACAATTTTTAGCAAACTAGGCTTAGACTCTGTCCTCAGGAAGCTGTCCTCAGGAGATCTATTAACTTAATGAAAAAAAAGAGAAATTTAATAAAAAATAGAGAGACATAGAAAGACATCCAGAAAGAGTGAGAGGGAAGGAGGAAGGAATGCAAGAAAGAAGGAAGGAAGACGGAGAG
>NW_027905229.1:0-235 GCF_054177405.1 Leptonychotes weddellii | reverse complement strand
TCTGCTGGCAGAACACAAAGAATCCCTTTGCACAGCAATCCCAGAGCAAAATCCTCCCTAGGTCTTGGCTTCCAAACACTACGTTTATTTTTCAAGTGTAAGTCTATAAATCTCCTGGATTCAGTGGTTTTCCTCCTCTGATCTCTTCAAACGATACTGACACCATTCATACAAACATCTCCTAGGAATGCCTCCAGCAATTTTGGAAGGGACCCCAGAATACCCAAATCAACCC
>NW_027905228.1:0-235 GCF_054177405.1 Leptonychotes weddellii | reverse complement strand
TATGTTTTCATCCCAATTTCATCACCAATAGCACCAAAGTATTTTTTTAAGTGACATGGTTTATCTTAAACTTTTGCTTATCAATCTAATCTCTAAATTAGAGTAAAAGGGATATCTGAATATCAGCAGCCCATAATTAGGAACCAAAGTTAATGATCACTTATGATCATTCACAAAATAATTGATCAAAAATGTTTCTCTTTTATGCTCCTATGTGGCAATATATGCCAGAGTA
>NW_027905227.1:0-235 GCF_054177405.1 Leptonychotes weddellii | reverse complement strand
TGGTAAAATTACCAAGAGGTAATTCTGGGTGGCAGAATACTTCTGGTTAAAGCAACTTGACTGGATTCTTGCTGAAGACAAGCCAGGGAGATGAAGCATCAACTGGGGGTCGAGGGGGTGAGGAATTTGGTCAGATATAGAGTGGGGGGGATTCTTCCTAAACTGACTTAGCAAGTTTCTTGTTAAAATTGGTCAGTGCAGGGATGTCTGGCTGGCTTAGTCAGAGGAGCATTGA
>NW_027905226.1:0-1482 GCF_054177405.1 Leptonychotes weddellii | reverse complement strand
TTAAAAAGCCAGATGTTGGGAGTTCTCTCCTCATTTTGAGTAAACTGGGCCATTCACCGATAACAGGCACCCTTGAGCCCTTATAGCTTCTTGAATTGTTTCCACCACTCCTTTCTATTAAGCTTCTCCTTCAAAGTCAAGTAGACACAGCTCTGCTTTCAGTTCCATTCACTTTCATTCCTATATATGAGAAGAGCTCTCTTACTGGAAGGAGGTTTTCAGAAGTCTATGGGTGTCCTTCATGTTCTCACAGTCTCATCTTGAGCTGGTTTTTAGACATTGCCTATTCATCGCATGGAGCAGAATACTTAAAGATAGCTTTGTCTCCTTGTTCCCATTGGTTGGCAGATGCCTCTGAAAAAAGACAGAAAAGCCCATCCACTCTTGGACCGTAAGCTAGCCATTCATGTATTGAACTCACTGGAGGCTGATGTAATGATAGCAACCATTCATGTTGGCAGACAAGAGAACTCTGTATGTAATACAGAAGACTGGGGTGATTTTAACTAGCCATTCCTCACATGGAATCATTGTTGTAGGGCTCTGATTGGCTGGGCATTGACAGATTTTGAAGGGGGTGTGAGGTGGTCTGAGCTAGCACAATGCTTCCAGAGGGTGTCTCTTTCCTCCTTCAATCTGATAAGTAAAACTTCAATTTCTAATTGCATTGGCCTTTGGAAATAAGTAGCCAAAATATGTGGAATATTATGAAAATTAGTCATAATAAAAAACTTGTCAACTTGTTGATAAACCACTAAGGTATTTTTTTTAAGCCCTGAGGTTAATACCCCCAAACTTGTCTTTTTCCCATATAAAATTAAAACCAACCAACATTAAAGAAAAGGCTACTGGCAAAAATGTGAGTACTGGGCATTGTTTTGTGCCTCAGGATTAAAGGCATACAAGGTGGTGATTAAAAACATGCTGACTCTAGAAATTTGGGCCTTAATTAATGAGTTAATGATGGGAATAGAGCTTTTTTTCTTTAGAATTCAAAATTCCAATTATAAGTAGTTGTGATTTTGGAAGTTCATCCACAAAGGATCTCAAATAGGTTGTTCTTGAATGACTGATTTATAATAACACCTGGGATCTGATGGCTGTCCAAAGAGGTGACAGGAACCTGGGATTTCATTAATATTTCTATGGGAGAGCTTGTGGGAAGACACTGTTTTTGTTTTGTTTTGTTTTGTTTTTAATTTTATTATGTTATGTTAGTCACCATACAATACATCATTAGTTTTTGATGTGGTGATCCATGATCCATTGTTTTCATATAACACCCAGTGCTCCATGCAGTATGTGCCCTCCTTAATACCCATCACTGGGCTAACCAATCCCCCCCTCCCCTCTAAAACCCTGTTTGTCTCTCAGAGTCCATAGTCTCTCATGGTTCATCTCTCCCTCCGATTTCCCCCCCTTCATTTTTCCCTTCCTTCTCCTAATGTCCTCCATGCTATTCTTTATGTTCCACAAATAAGT
>NW_027905225.1:0-235 GCF_054177405.1 Leptonychotes weddellii | reverse complement strand
TCTCCTACTCCTCTGCCATCTTGCTCCTCCTCCCCGCCTCACATCCTCCTATTGTTGACCATGTTAGAGATTTCTAAATTTTCACTATTATAAATGACATGACATCATCTTCCATTATAAAAGCTATACCATCCTATTTCATGTTTAGAATAATCTTTAGGGTGGGAGTTACTAATGTGAGGAATACAAACATGTTTATTATTCTGGAAATAATGCAAAAACATTTTCCAAATGG
>NW_027905224.1:0-235 GCF_054177405.1 Leptonychotes weddellii | reverse complement strand
ATCCAGGTCTCCTACTCCTCTGCCATCTTGCTCCGCCCCCCCTAAAATAAATGTGCATTTTGTTTGCTTATGAACCATGCTGCTCCTCTTGACTGTTAGTACCCCAGTGCCTGACTCTTAGCAGGTTTGTAATAAATATTTGTTTAGTCATTCAGTAAGCATTCCTAGAGACCTCCCCTTTGGCCAGAATATTCCAGGCTGGAAAATACAGGCATGAACGTGACAGACAAGGCTC
>NW_027905223.1:0-235 GCF_054177405.1 Leptonychotes weddellii | reverse complement strand
CTTTTCCCTCTCTACCCCCTCAACTTACTCAGCCATCCATGTCCTATACACACCAGGAAAAGTGGACCACACTTGATGCCCCCTTTTCCATCATACCCCCATATCCAACTGGAAATTTAAGCCTTTTTATCCTCCACTAAAAATCCTTGGGAAAGAATCTCCTTTTTCCATTATTTTGTCCTCTTTTGCAGGAGACTCAAATTACCCAAATCTGATCCATTGTTGCCCCCATGGA
>NW_027905222.1:0-235 GCF_054177405.1 Leptonychotes weddellii | reverse complement strand
CCAGTGTGGGCCAAGGTCCCTGACTCCATGACACAGTCTTAGCTGCTGCTGGTTCTGTGCTGAGAGGGGCTCTGGGCAGGAGGGCTCTGCCATTGGGCACAACTGGACCCCAGCCTCTGAGAAGCCAGCAGTGCCTGGGAGAACCCTGCACAGGTCCCAGTGGGGAACCCTGGGGTGCTGGGCAGCCTGTCCCCAGAGCCTGCACGAAGGGGCCACCCACGAGGGCCCTGTCTCG
>NW_027905221.1:0-235 GCF_054177405.1 Leptonychotes weddellii | reverse complement strand
CTATAGATTTTGGAATATAAAACAGTCAGCGTTCTTGGCACACCTGGGTGGCTCAGTCACTTAAGCGACCGACTCTTGGTTTCAGCTGAGGTCATGATCTCGTGGTTGTGGGATCCAGCCCCACGTGGGATTCTGCTGCGCTCTGCATGGAGTCTGCTTCAGATTCTCTCCCTCCCCCTCCTGCTCTCTCTCTCTCTCTGTCTCGAATGAATAAATAAGTAAATCTTAAAAAAAA
>NW_027905220.1:0-235 GCF_054177405.1 Leptonychotes weddellii | reverse complement strand
CAGGACTCCAGGATCATGACCTGAGCCGAAGGCAGATGCTTAACCAACTGAGCCACCCAGGCACCCCTCAACAGCTCTTTTTAGATCCATGAGAGAATTGAAATCACAGGGCAAATGGCTACCCCCAGATTAGAGAAACATGGGTGGAAACAGAACCACAGAAGAGACTTAGCATGGGCAAGTTTAAGAAATTAAAACACTAGTGGGGCCAAGTGGTAGTAAAGCCCTCACACTT
>NW_027905219.1:0-235 GCF_054177405.1 Leptonychotes weddellii | reverse complement strand
TTTTTTTTTTTAAAGATTTTATTTATTTATTTATTTGAGAGAGAGAGAGAGAGAAACAGCATGAGAGGGGAGAGGGTCAGAGGGAGAAGCAGGCTCCCCGCCGAGCCGGGAGCCCGATGTGGGACTCGATCCCAGGACGCCGGGACCATGACCTGAGCTGAAGGCAGTCGCTTAACCAACTGAGCCACCCAGGCGCCCACCTTTCTTCTTTATCAAGATTATTTTGAAGATTCCA
>NW_027905218.1:0-235 GCF_054177405.1 Leptonychotes weddellii | reverse complement strand
CCCTTTCGGGACACACTCGGGGGTGGGTGCCTGGAGCACCAACAGTGCTCAACACCAGTGCGTTCGGGCGCCGGGACCTGCTGGGCTGAACAGTCAAGCCGTGTCCAGCACAGGGCGGACCAGGGGCCACCCGCTCCGGCCACCGGGTCCGTCACCTGGTTTTGCCGAGGTGTCATCGGGACACGCCCCTTCCTTACTCGGCATCCTTGGCCGCTCGGAACCGCAGCCCAGAGCC
>NW_027905217.1:0-235 GCF_054177405.1 Leptonychotes weddellii | reverse complement strand
GAACTTATCAAACTCAACACCCAAAGAACAAAGAATCCAATCAAGAAATGGGCAGAAGACATGAACAGACATTTCTGCAAAGAAGACATACAAATGGCCAACAGACACATGAAAAAGTGCTCAACATTGCTCGGCATCAAGGAAATACAACTCAAAACCTCAATGACATACTACGTTACACCAGTCAGGATGGCTAAAATTAACAAGTCAGGAAATGACAGATGTTGGCGAGGAT
>NW_027905216.1:0-235 GCF_054177405.1 Leptonychotes weddellii | reverse complement strand
GTTTGTTCTATGGCCCAGGTTATCGTCTGTCTTGGTGTCACTTAAAAAGAATGTGTATTCTGCTATTGTTGTTCTTCCTAGTACCTTTCAATTTTTTTTCTTTGTTTCTAGTTTTCAGAGAGTTGCTTATGATCTTGGCATGGATTTCTTTGGATTTATCCCATTTAGGGTTCATTCAGCTTCTTGACTATTTTTTTTTTCATACCTTTGTGTTGTTTCTCAAAGAATGAGGTCC
>NW_027905215.1:0-1482 GCF_054177405.1 Leptonychotes weddellii | reverse complement strand
TGACACTGAAGTAGGGAAGGGTTTCTTAATACTCAAAAAGAATTGACTGTTTGAAAAGGCAGATAAATTTTACTATGTAGACAGGAAAATGTATTGTTCAGAAATTCCCTTAAAGGTGAAAAAACAAGCTAAACATTGGGAGAAAATCATTGCAGGGGCATTTGTAAGTGACAAAAGAAGTGTGCATGCATACACACACGCGCGCATGCGCACACACACGAACACAACATCCTCCTCACCCAAGCTGCATAATAATCAAATATGTTGATTCTTTTATTTGTTTTTTATTAAGTAGGCTCCACACCCAGCATGGAGCCCAACGTGGGGTCTGAACTCACCACCCTGAGATCAAGATCTGAGCCAAGATCAAGAGTTGGACACTCAACCAACTGAGCCCCTCAGGTGTCCCCAAATAAGTTGGCTCTTCAAAGTTGTGTAAGCTGTTGAAATTCCCCTACTACAATTTAGTAAGTCTCGTTTGGACTTTCCTTTTTTTTTTAATCTTTTCTTTCTTTCCTTTCCTTTCTTTCTTTTCTTTCTCTTCCTTCCTTCCTTTCCTTTTCTTCCTTCCTTCCTTCAAGATTTTTTATTTGTCAGAAAGAGAGTGCAAGAGCACAAGCAGGGGGGAGCATGGCAGGCAAAGGGAGAAGCAGGCTCCCTGCTGAACAAGGAGCCAGATGCAGAACTTGATCCCATGACCTTAACCGTCTAAGCCACGCAGGCATCCCTGTTTGAATTTTCCTAGAACAGGTAAAGTATGAAGTAAAAGTAAGACACAGAAAGAAAGCAATTCCTACCTTAGTGGAATTTTGAAAAACTGTAAAAATGATCCAGGCGGCCAATATAAACTGTATCAACAGTGATTTACGATTTGCCATACTTCTCATGATGAGGATCCTACAAGAGATAATACAAAACAAACACATGCACAGCAGAAAGAAAATGCAGAAATACATGAAAAGTTTATACCTCTTGATTCTTTTGTCCTAAGTTTCTCCCAGAACAGAACCTTGCCCTGCTCCTACATAGAAGCTGCTCTTATTGTCCTCCCAACGGCCATCTTTGGCGATCAGCTTGTACCTTCAACAGAAACGCTGTTCTGAGACAGGAAGCCCACCATGGATTCTATGAAACTGAGCCGTTAATGGCCTGGAGGATGCAGGGTTGCTCATGTTTACGTGTCCAGGCTATTTTGTTCCCTAACAGATTTCCTATTCTCTTCCCTTAAACACAAACTGTAGACAAAACATCTCAGCAAATGTTGACCCTGATCATCACTTTATCCCAAGGCCTTTTTAAAATTTTTTAATTGTTATGTTAATCACCATACATTACATCATTAGTTTTTATTTATTTATTTTTTTATTCTTATGTTAATCCCCATACATTACATCATTAGTTTTAGATGAAATGTTCCATGATTCATTGTTTATGCATAACACCCAGTGCTCCATGCAGAATGTGCCCTCCTCAATACCCACC
>NW_027905214.1:0-235 GCF_054177405.1 Leptonychotes weddellii | reverse complement strand
AGCCTGGTGGTGGGTATTGAGGAGGGCACATTCTGCATGGAGCACTGGGTGTTATGCACAAACAATGAATCATGGAACACTTTATCTAAAACTAATGATGTAATGTATGGGGATTAATATAAGAATAAAAAAAAAAAGTTATTGATGTCCTCCTTAGGAGAATATAAAGAAGGGAAAAAAGCCAAGCCCATCTAGAAAGATTGAAAAAGCAAATTTGTGAGAAAAAGGTTGTAGC
>NW_027905213.1:0-235 GCF_054177405.1 Leptonychotes weddellii | reverse complement strand
AATGCCATCTCTGTGCCTTGAAAAGGAATTGAGGACTTCAAGGGAAATTAATGTGAATAAGACCCTGTGCTCTCTGTATTTTCCTTCCTTTTCCTCTACCTGGTCCCTGATGAAGATTATTTATCACAACGATGGGGATTGCTAATATAGTGAAATTTTGAGATTCTGGTATATGTTAATAACTTGAATTTAAAGAAAGGATTTCATTCCACCGATATTTATTGAGTGTTCTCTT
>NW_027905212.1:0-235 GCF_054177405.1 Leptonychotes weddellii | reverse complement strand
AGGGTTCCCCTTTCTCCACATCCTTACCAATACCTATTGTTCCTTGTACTGTTGATTTTTCTATTCTGACAGGTGTGAGGTGATCTTTCGTTGTAGTTTTGATTTACATTTCCCTGATCATAAGTAATGTGGAGCAACTTTTCATGTACATTTTGGCTATTTGTATGTCTTCTTTGGAAAAATGTCTTTTCATGTCTTCCGACCTTTTTTAAATTGAATTATTTTGGAGGGCATG
>NW_027905211.1:0-235 GCF_054177405.1 Leptonychotes weddellii | reverse complement strand
TGCAAAATTTTTTAATGTGTGATTAATGTAAGAAACATTCATAATTTCTTTTTAGAAATCCAAGCTGATAGATGCTATATTTTTAAGAAGTGAATTTAGTCATGTATAAATTTTCATTTTGGATTATCTTTCACTGTGTTTTATTCTCACTTGAAGCCTGCTTTTCCTCTGCTTCTAGTTTTGTCCATATTACCTTCTACTGAAATTTATCAAGGATCCCTCCCCATGTTTTCTT
>NW_027905210.1:0-235 GCF_054177405.1 Leptonychotes weddellii | reverse complement strand
TTATGCCATTTTATCCATAGTTATATGTATGCAATAAAATATTTCATAAGTTAAAAAACATTTAAATGTAGATATTCTCAGCTAAATAAAGTTTATTAGTGCATTTTAAAAATCAACTTTGTTTTAAATAATATATTTTATAAAAATAAAACAAAAAATGAGCTTTTAAAGTAGAATTTATTAGTTCTCATTTAATTAAATTTAAATTTAATTAAATTTAAATTTAAAATTAAAT
>NW_027905209.1:0-235 GCF_054177405.1 Leptonychotes weddellii | reverse complement strand
CCAACTGCCCTCACCCCACGGACCCCAGGGACAGGTTCACAGTGCCCCTGCTGCCCCAGCCCCGGTCCCCCTGATGGAGATGAGGGGACAGGAGCCCAGAGCAGAGCTCCCCCCGCCTCCAGTGCTCTGGGGCCGCCCACTCCCCATGGAGGACAGACCACACCCAGACCACACTCAGCCTTCCTTAGGCTGCAGCTCCGTGGCCTCACTTGGCTCTGAATCCCCTGCTGTGGCT
>NW_027905208.1:0-235 GCF_054177405.1 Leptonychotes weddellii | reverse complement strand
GGCGCTGGAGAAATATAAGCTACAGCTGTGTTAATTATTATTATTATTTTTATCCTTATTACAGAGGAGAATGTTCCCCTGTTAATTCCCTGGGAAAATGGCTATGAAAACAAGTTGGCACCACCCAGGCTTTGTGCCCAGGAGAGCAAGCACTGGCAAAGTACAGCCTCCAGATCCACTCCCCTCCAAGATCCACTCCGCTCCAAGCTGGTGCACCTAGCTGGGCACACACCTC
>NW_027905207.1:0-235 GCF_054177405.1 Leptonychotes weddellii | reverse complement strand
TTTTTTTTTTTAAAGATTTTATTTATTTATTTATTTGAGAGAGAGAGAGAGAGAAACAGCATGAGAGGGGAGAGGGTCAGAGGGAGAAGCAGGCTCCCCGCCGAGCCGGGAGCCCGATGTGGGACTCGATCCCAGGACGCCGGGACCATGACCTGAGCTGAAGGCAGTCGCTTAACCAACTGAGCCACCCAGGCGCCCCACCTTTCTTCTTTATCAAGATTATTTTGAAGATTCC
>NW_027905206.1:0-235 GCF_054177405.1 Leptonychotes weddellii | reverse complement strand
GAAAGCTCAAATGTGTATTTACTTTGATGAAGATACCCTCTGTAAGTGTACTCTTCTGAGGCTACACATAAGTAATAGGTGGCAATAATTGCAACAACACCAGACTGCAGAGGGAAGTATCTAATATTTGGCCTCTGTACACACAGTTCACTCTTAGCCTTGAAGTTTAATATAGCTGTCTCTGAAAGGGACCAACTGCCGAAGACAATGCTAAGGAAAAATCTTCTGTAACAAT
>NW_027905205.1:0-235 GCF_054177405.1 Leptonychotes weddellii | reverse complement strand
GGCAGACGCCCAATGACTGAGCCACCCAGGCGCCCCTCTATTAGATAAATTTAATTTGCAGTTAAAATTCTTCCCACAAATTAAACTCTAGGCCCAGATGGCTTCACCAGTGAATTCTAACAAACATTTAGGGAAATAAAAAACACCACTTCTATGCAAAATCTTCCAGAAAATTGAAGACATGAAAATATTTTTTTTTAAGATTTTATTTATTTATTTATTAGAGAGCGAGCGA
>NW_027905204.1:0-1482 GCF_054177405.1 Leptonychotes weddellii | reverse complement strand
ATGAATAGTTGGGACATCCAATGTCCCTTCTGAAGGCCACCTGACATCAAAGGTGGGCCATTCTAATTCACATAGGGCTCTCAATTTGCTGGGGTTCATCCTGACTCCATAGTCTCCTGAAAACCCCTTCTTGAATTTTTGATCATGGTCTCTAAAACCATAGGTTTACTCTGCCCTGACCCCATAGTGATGTCCCCATGTGCGGTGGCGCAGAGACAGACAAAGGGGGGGGGTGCCTTCTGAGATGAGACCAATCTGATGCCCATATGGCCGTGTCCCAAAGGAGCTTAGGTGAGGCTTAGCTATAGTGGTCTCAGCATTGTGACTTATGATCGGAAACTATTCTGATGCCGCCATAGACTGTATGCTGTTCACCACAGAATTGCAGACAGGCCCACTCAGACTCTGTAGGCTTCTGGGGACCTTAAGGGTGCCTGCCCATGGAGTCACAGAATCAGTCTGTTTGAGCAAGTCAGGTCGGACCGCACATTCATGCACACATTCACACTCCAGAAGTTATTACATCCCCTCGCTGGGAATCCCTACTTGTGAGACCTCTAAAAGGTCTCTGGGAGGTGATCAGGCTCCCCTTCCACCCCAATGGGGGTGGCCTGTCTGGGTCCTGGGGCCCCAGGCCTTACTGGAATCCAACGTCGGGATTCAAGTCCTCATCTGCCAAGTCTCCATGCGTCTGGCAGTAACAGCAGAGAGGGGCCAGCCCTAGGCGACTGGGATGGGAGACTGCCGAAAATGAGGCAGGGCGTGCCTTCTCCGTTATGATCCCTCATTCCATCACTGCCCCATCTTTGCCCCAAACTGGTGGTAACAATGGGCCAGCGTGGTTGGGTTTCCTGGTCAGGGAACCAAATGTTACGGAACCTGGACTGGATCGCCTGATGGAAGAACCAAGAGGCACCCGGAGATCTTGGAGGATAGGAGGTTTATTTAATGCCAGCAGGCCCAGAGGAGAGTGATCTCCAAAGGTCTGAACCCTGAGCACAAACAAAGGGGGCAATTTATACACCTCTACTTCCGCATACTTGGCACTTTTGGCATGTGTGCGAAGTGGGGCAGGGCGAAGGACCCAGGTTGGTGCACGTGGGAAGCAGAGCAGGGAGAAGAACCTGGAAGAGCCCTGCTGGGACAAAGACTGAGAATCTCTCACTGGCTCGGTCGGCCATCTTAGGACACAGATTTTCCTTATCACTTTAACTTCCATTTTATAAGTCTGTTGGCAGCAAATCAAATTGGACATTTGCCAGCTGGATTATTATCATCTGTTCTCTGGAAATATTTTCTATTTTCCATCTGATCACTCAGTCAGCCAGTGCTGAACACAGCAGTTGTACCAACTTCAATCAAGAAAGGTGCTTCTCTTACATCAGTGATCATCCATACATGTTTCATTCAAATTTGCTATTATTGAAGCAGTTGTATATAAAAAAAAAGAACTACCAAAAATTCCCTGATTTTATTTTTTTT
>NW_027905203.1:0-12885 GCF_054177405.1 Leptonychotes weddellii | reverse complement strand
TGGGTGTTATACGCGAACAATGAATCATGGAACACTACATCAAAAACTAATGATGTAATGTATGGTGATTAACAGAACATAAAAAAAAAAGTCACCTAAAGTCAGTTTGCTAAATTTACTGAATATTCTGATTGGCTCACTTTAAAAATTTCTTTAATATCTTCAATGAATATGAATATATACTTCTTATGAATATATTAATAAATGTATTCAATAATATTCTCTTCATGAATATAAGTGAAAGAAAAAAAATATATTCATAGGGGGCCTAAAGTAGCTATAGCCCTTAGCTTTCAGCAAATTGATGTTCCATAAAAAATTATACTCATGTTTTGTTGAGAAAACTTTCTTCAAAATTACTTTTTTTATAAATTTGCCAAAATTGCCACAAATCCCTCAATTGAAAATTCTATCTATCCGTCCTTTCATCCATCCATCCATCCATCCATCCACCCACCCACCCATCCAATAGATATTTACTGAATGTCATTACGTGCCCAACACTTGGGACAAATGTGATCAAGCACAGACTTGGCCCAGGCCCTCATAGATTTTACAGTCTAGTAGGAGAGACAATTGTGACTCCAACAATCATTTAAAAGAAACAGTGAGGGGCTTTTGGGTGGCTCAGTCGGTTAAGCGACTGCCTTCGGCTCAGGTCATGATCCTGGGGTGCTGGGATCAAGCCCCATGTTGGGCTCCCTGCTTAGCAGGGGAGTCTGCTTTTCCCTCTCCTCCTGCTCATGCTCTCTCTTTCTCTCACTCAATCTCTCTCATCCAAATAAATAAATAAATAAAATATTTTTAAAAATAAAAAAAATAAAAGAAACAGTAAAATTGCAAATATGACCAGTGCTACCAAGTAGAGGCACCCAGTGCCCTGATAGCCCATATTACAGGGTTTGATCTGACCGGTGAGGGTGGGGGGCTGTTCTCCTTAGGAAGGGCTGCTGGAGGCTAGAGCTGATGGATAAGGGGTTAACTAGGTGAGGAGTAGCGAGTGGAGCTTCCAAGCAGAGGAGAAAGTCCTTGAGGTGGGAAGAAGCATGACAAGCACAAGGCCCAAAGTCTTCTTCAGTCTTCAGTAGCATCTCTACCTCCAATATCCCTTAGATGTGTTCCTCAGACATTGTTCACTGGCTGAGCCAACAGATGTTTCCAGTTACTTCTTGCATACTGTTACCACTACAGAGGTAGTTAAAGGTGACCATGTGACATACTTCTGGCCAATGAGACACACACAGAAATGTCTGCTGAAGGCTCCTGGGAAGGTTTCTGCTTTCCTTTTTTTTTTAAATATTTTTTTTCAAAGATTTCATTTTTAAGTAATCTCTACACCCAAAATATAGGGCTCGAATGCACAACCCCAAGACCAAGAGTTGCATGCTCTACCACCTGAGCCAGCTAGGTGTCGCTGCTTTCCTTTTTCTTACCTTGAACATGGTTGTGATATCTGGAGCTATAGCAGCTACCTTGTGACCATGAAGAGACAGCAGGAGGGAAAGCCAAGAGGATTACAGAGATCCTATCTGGTCTTGACATCACTGGGCCACTTTACCTAACCCCCAACATCCAACCACCTCCAAACTTCTTATTATATAAGAAAAATAAACCCCTATTTGTTTAAGCCAGTGAAAGTCAGGTTTTCTGTTGCCTACAGCTGAATACACTTGATACATGCAGGTTTCTATCCTTGGCCTTTTTCTTATTCAACAGACTTTTACAAGGCATTCTTGTGGTCTCACATAACAGCCTAATATCCAGACACCCAGATTTAGACCAAATCCCTACCTCTCTCTTGAGCTCTGCTCGTGTGTATCCACATCTCCTCAGGCCTGTGTCACAGGCCATGTCTGGTATTTTCGCTGTCAGCATCTTTGCTGCAAGCATTTTTGCTGCATAACTAACTGGCTGTAAGGCAATTTTGCCATAAAAGATAAGATCACAAAAAATAAAGAGGGGCATTCATTAAAAAGGACATAATGAAACATGAAAAATGAACAACAAAATTAAAAAGACTATTGGGAAATACAAAATATTTGAATACATTCAAAATGTATAGTGTAGATTCATGGCAATACTGTGCAAATAACTGATTTTATTTTGTGTACTATACCTAAGCACTTGTCTTCAAAGTCTTTCCTTCATAGTTTTAGAGTATTATACTTTTTCTCCCTTTTACTTGATTTGTCCTCCTCATTAGGCATCATGTTTTTCCTTTATTCGCTAAACTGTTTCCTTTATTAAGAGAGGTATCAGGTTCCAAATACTAGGATGCATATTTGTAACTGAGCTTTGTATTATGCTGTGAAAGCCTTCCACACTGTTGTTTGTCCTTGGCATATTGTCAAATGTCCACTGATAGACATTCCAAATTTCTATGGGAAATATTGGTTCCATACTCTGTACCACTGCATAGACCATTATGAAGGCTAAGATTTATATAATATAAGACTGGGAGCCAGCTCCTTTAGGGGCACCTGGCTGGCTCAGTCGGTAGAGCACCCCATGCTTGATCTTGGGGTTGTGAGTTCAAGCTCCATGTTGGGTGTAGAGATTACATTAAAAAAACGGGAGTACTGAGTCGATGGAGAAGTGAAACTGTTAACCAGTTGATGAAACCAACAAACTGTCAACAGTTATTTCTTTATCTTTTACAACAAAATTGCCTTATGGCCAACTATGCCATGAAAATCTTGCGGCAAAGATGCTTATGTTGAAACTACCTAGAACTGTCACAGGCAACTCAAACCCAATATGTCCCAGTATGAATTTATATTTTCTCCAAAAACTTCTTTTACTGTGTCACCAGCTTAACTATCTCACTTACTCTTCACTCATTTCCTCACCGTGCCCAATACTTTCCACCTCTTTCTAGGTTCTTGTATTTGAAAGGCAGAAGTTCAGCTGCTGTAACAAATACCCCCAAGTAACAGGGACTAAAACAAGATAAGAGTTTATTCTCCATCACATAACCATAACCATCCTGGAATAAACAGTACAGGCTGGTCTGGAAGATTTATGGTGGCAGGATCTAGCCTCCTTACATTTCATTGTTCTGCCATCACTGAGTCAGCTTCCTTAGCTTGGTCCCAGATAACTTGCCATCACATGTAGATTAGAGCTATTTACAGGTGGTTCTTTAATGAGACCACCAAAAAATTGTGTATATGACTTCTACTTCCATCCCATTTACTGGAACTTAGTCACATGGCCACACCTTGCTGCAAGGGAGGCTGGGAAATATAGTCTTTATCCTGGATAGCTATGTGCCCAGCTAACATTTGGAGATTCCATTGTTCTTTAGACGGGAAGAATGGATATTGGAGACAACTGCCAGTCTCTGTCACTCTCCCTATCATCTTTGCAGGGCTTTTCCAGTAGTTTCCTCACTAGTCTCCCTGGTCTTTCTCTCCTCAGTCTGTCCTTCATGCCACAGGCAGAAGGATCTCTCTAAAGCTCCGATCTGAGCTCTTCTGCAACCGATTTAAAAACGCTTTGGGGTGCTTGGCTGGCTCAGTCGGTAGAGTGTGTGACTCTTGATCTCAGGGTCATGAGTTCAAGCCCCATGTTGGGTGTGGAGCCTATAAATAAATAAATAAATAGATAGATAGATAAATAAATATTTAAAAAATAGGGTGTCTGGGTGGCTCAGTCTGTTAGGCCTTTGCCTTCGGCTCAGGTCATGATCTCAGGGTCCTGGGATCGAGCCCCATGTGGGGCTCCTTGCTCAGTGGGGAGTCTGCTTCTTCCTCTCCCTCTGCCCCTTCCCCCTCTCCCTCCAGGCTCCCCCCATGCATTCTCTCTCAAATAAATAAATAAAATCTTTTTTAAAAAAACCTCTTCACCAGAACTCAGTGCTTACAGGTTAAAATCCAAACACTTAGAATAACATTCAAGACCATTTACAGATTCAGAGGCCCCAACTTGCTTTTCCAACCTCGCTCCCTATTATTCTTCCTTCTCCTTCACCAACTCCACACTCGACCTCAACTTTCTCAGCTCCTAGCATGCCCTTTGGCATTTACCCCTTTGACGTTTTGATCACACACTCCCTTTGTTTGCAGTGCGTCTCCTGCTTTCTCTGCTTCCATATACCACTTATACTTCAAGACCCCAGTGGAATAGCACTCACTCTGTGAGTTCTACTCTTGGCTCTCATCCCTGGGAAGGATTAATTGCTCCCTTCCTTATGCTATAACAGCATTTGGTATAAACCTGGAGTAGAGAACACATCAAACCGTAATCTATTATGTGTTTGTGTCTTTTCTATTAGATTGCAAACTTAACAGGGTCAGAAATTCTGTCTTCAGAGCCTTGCTCATGGCAGATGTGAAATAAGTGTTGTTGTTCTTAGTTTTTTTTAAAAGGCCGTATTTGACATGGAAAAATTCCCCTCAGCACCCATCAGGGGGCAGACTTTCCCATTTATTTTTAAATTCTCTCAGGTCCTTTTAAAGACTTAAAAACTGTCTCACAATATGGACGTTACAATAAACTTGAGGGAAAAATAATATATTTATGTATTTGCTTTTCTGTGTACAAGATATCTCTGGAAATATCCACAAGAAACTATCATATTTCATTAAATCTAAAGTGTCATGAATCGCAAGATGTTTTATTGTTTTGTGTACAAGAAAGACATAAAAAAGACTGCCAAATAGAGAGGGAAAAGACCCAGAATAGCCAACACAATATTGAAGGAGAAGAACAAAGCTGGAGGATTGACACTACCCATCTTCAAGATTTATGATAAGGCTATAGTGATTAAGACATCATGGTAGTGGTGGAGGAATAGACAAGTAGATCAGGGGAACAGAATACAGAGCCCAGAGATAGATCCCCATAAATATAGTCAACTGATCTTTGATAAAGGAGCAAAAGCAATACAACGAAGGAAAGATCATCTTTTCAACAAATGGTTCTGGAACAATTGGACCTCACATGCAAAAAAAATTGAATCTAGACACAGACCTTAAACTCTTCAGAAAAATTAACTCAAAATGGATCATAGACCTCAATGTAAAATGCAAACCTGTAAAACCCTAGAAAATGCCATAGGAGAAAATCTAGATGACCTTGGGTATGGTGATGATTTTGTAAATATAACACCAAAAGTGCAATCCATTAAAGAAATCACTGATACTCTAGACTTCATGAAATGTAAACACTTCTGCTCTGTTAAAGACACTGCTGGGGGAATGAGAAGACAAAGCACAGACTGGAAGAAAATATTCACAAAAGACAGTTCTGATAAAGGACCATTATCCAAAATATACAAAGAACTCTTAAAACTTAACGATGCAAAAACAAACAACCCGACTTAAAGATGGGCAAAAGATTTGAAAAGACATCTCCCCAAAGAAGATATACAGATGGCAAATAAGCATATGAAAAGATGCTTCGTATCATAGGTCATGAATGAAATGCATATTAAAACAGCAGTGATGGGGTGCCTGGCTGGCTCAGTGAGTGGGGCACGGGACTCTTGATCTTGGGGTTGTGAGTTCGAGCCCCATGTTGGGGGTAGAGATGACTTAAAAATAAAATCTTAAAAAAACAAAACAAAACAGAACGTAACAACAAGATACTATTAGAATGGCCCAAATCCGGAACACTGACAACACCACATACTGATGAGGATGTGGAGCAACAGAGACTTTCATTCATTGCTGGTGGGAACGCAAAATGGTACAGCCACTCTGGAAGACAATTTAGCAGTTTCTTACAAAACTAAACATAACCTAAACATACGATCCAGCAGTTGTGCTTCTTGGTATTTTTTTTTTTTAAGATTTTATTTATTTATTTGACAGAGAGAGAGACACAGCGAGAGAGGGAACACAAGAAGGGGGAGTGGGAGAGGGAGAAGCAGACTTCCCGCGGAGCAGGGAGCCCGATGCGGGGCTCGATCCCAGGACCTGGAATCATGACCTGAGCGGAAGGCAGACGCTTAACGACTGAGCCACCCAGGCGCCCCGTGCTTCTTGGTATTTACCAAAAGGAATTGAAAATTTATGTCCACCCAAAACCCTGCACAAAGATGTTTATAGTAGCTTTATTCATAATTACCAAACTTGGAAGTAACCGAGATGTTCTTCAATAGATTGGCTTTTTGGAATGCTCCATCATATACTGATAGTTCATCTTGAGGTTATAGTAAAAAAACAAATAAAAGAAAACAAACCTTCTAAATCTTCTAAGCCTTTTTCACACGGGTTGTGAAAGGACTTATGTCCCTTGTCTATAATGTGTTTTTTTTTTTTCTTTTTTCTTTTTTGGGTTTGGATGGATGGGTGGCTTGAGGGAGGAGGTTTACATTTATCCTTGTTAAATAGGATGCTGTTGGTGGCAGCCCATTGGTCTAAAACTTCAGTTTCAAACTCTTATGGGCATTAGAGCCACCTGGAGGGCTTATTAAAACACAGATTTCTGGGCCCCATCCCCAGAGTTGATTCATTAAGTCAGGGTGGGGACCAAGAATTTGCATTTCTAACAAGTTCCCAGGTGATGCTGATAATGCTAGTCTGAGGACCACACTTCCTTCATGGTCCAGCTAGCCCGTGGACGTCCTTTTGAATCATGATGCCATCCTCCAGATATTAGCTGCCCTCCCAGCCTGTTTTCTGCATCGTCATCTAAGTCACTGATAAGAGGTTGAGTAGGGTGAGACTGAGAACCCAGCTTTGCAGCAAGAAGCTTCAGGCTGGCCTGGATCCACTTGTTGGTCCTTGTAGGACACGACGAATTTCTATCATTGAGAAGGCCAATAGCCATACTCCTCAGCCTATGCCTTTACCCAGCTTTCTGATTTTTGCCTTTCTGACAGGGGTGCAAATGATGTATGTTATTGTTTTAATTTTGTATTTCTTCAATTTTTAATACATTTGAACATTTCTCTTTTATTTGAACATTTCTTTAAATGTTTGCTAATTTCTAAAAAAGATCTATTTACAACTTTTGTCCATTTTTCCTTTCAAGTTCCTATAGGATTTTTTTTTTTAAAGATTTTATTTATTTATTTGAGACAGAGAGAGCACATGAGAGGGGGGAGGGTCAGAGGGAGAAGCAGGCTCCCCGCCAAGCAGGGAGCCCGATGCGGGACTCGATCCAGGGACTCCAGGATCATGACCTGAGCCGAAGGCAGTCGCTTAACCAACTGAGCCACCCAGGCGCCCAAAAAAGAAACAACAACTCTTCCATTTCATCCTCCCACTGATGTATCAGGTCACTCTATCCCCAGGCTGATGCCCAGTCCTCCCAAACTACCACCACACACATACTAGTTGGTCTTCCTTGGAGTTCTCATGGTTTTTAGGTTTGTTTCTCAAATTCAAGCTTCTCTAGTGTTTACTTGATGGACAGGAGCCCATGCTGGATTGCTGTTTCATGGGTAATCAGAGATTCTTCTGCCCCCACTTCTTCCCTCTGAATCTCTATAAAATAATGTGGGTAGATTAGATCAGGGTCATATGCTCAAATGCCCTCTAGAGTAGATAGATTACAATAATGAATGAAGCTGGCTAAGAGTGAGGTAATAGGGAATGATGGAGCCTGCTGTGAATTGGAATGTGCACGTACATGCTTTATCTGTTGAGGGTTGTGATGTTCATTGCCAGGCAACAATGTAGATTGGTGTCATCATGAAGCCAGAAAGGCAGACTTAATGGAAAATTTCCCCATTTATTTAAAATGTCTGAGGGTTTAGGGACCTGGGTAGATCAGTTGGTTGAACATCTTTTTTTTTTTTTTTTGTAAGATTTTATTTATTTGAAAGAGAGAGAGAATGTGTGGTGGGGAGGGGCAGAGAGAGAGAGAGAGAGTGAGAAGTAGACTCCCTGCTGAGCAGGAAGCCTGACTCGGGGCTTGATCCCAGGACCCAGAGATCATGACCTGAGCCAAAGGCAGACGCTTAACTGACTGAGCCACCCAGGTGCCCTGAGAATCCAACTCTTGATTTCAGGTCAGGTCATGATCTCAGGATCGCGAGATGGAACCCCACGTTGGGCTCCGAGCTCAGTGGGGAGTCTGCCTAAAGATTCTCTCCCTCTGCCCCTCCTCCCACTCATGCTCTCTCTCTCTCAAATAAATAAATAAATCTTAAAAAATAAAATGTCTGAGGGTTGAATTCAGCTGGGGGGTCGCTAGGCTACCACCCCTGGCTTTTTAAACCCAAAAGTTTCTTTTTTTTTTTTTTAAAGATTTTATTTATTTATTTATTTGAGAGAGAGAGTGAGAGAGAGAGAGAGCACAAGAGGGGGGAGCGGAAGAGGGAGAAGCAGACTCCCTGCCAAGCAGGGAGCCCGATGCGGGACTCGATCCTGGGACTCCAGGATCATGACCTGAGCCGAAGGCAGTTGCTTAACCAACTGAGCCACCCAGGCGCCCTAAACCCAAAAGTTTCTTTTCAGATTTAACAAGCCGGGAGTCTTGGAGTCTAGAGTATTCCCCTAAGTGACCTGCCAGGGTGAGAACTTCCTCAAAAATGGAAATGAGGCCTGTCTGGCATAACCTGTTCTTAACAAGCCCACACTGGAACCTTGTCCAGCTCGCCAGCCTGCACTTCTTAGAATATGCTTGTTCCTCTTTTGGAAAGTCGGAACATTTGCCCATCTCCAGTCAGGTGGAGCCTCGCCTGTTCTTAAAAATTCCTCAAAGATTACAAACACTGGGGAGGCCTTGAAACTTAACCAGAGTGGCCCTTGTTGACTTTAGAAATTTAAAAAAAAATTTTTTTAAATTCTACTTTTTAAAAATAAGCCTCACCTCATTCTACACTTTAGTTTTCCCCAAACTCTCTTGTTGCAGTACTCCGTCATCATTTAAACAATGTTTGTCTTGACTCTCACATTCACACCAAGTTTTGACCGCTTCTTCTCACATATAGCCCCTTCCTCAACCCACATCAAATCAATATGGAATCCTGTCATAGTTGCGTGATCTGAAGAAAATCACCCAAACTCTGCACCTCAGTATCCCTTCTACAAAATGGGAGAGTTGAACTGGGTGGTCATCAAAGTTTTTGGGTTAGGGATCTCTATGACAATTGGTTAAAAACTATAGACCCTTGGGGTACCTGGCTGGCTCAGTTGGTAGAGCATGTAACTCTTGATCTTGGATTGTGAGTTTGAGCCCCACATTGGGTGTAGAGATTACTTAAAAAAAAAAAAATCTGTGGACCCTCGTTTTAGAAAAAAATGATTCCATGGCTTACACTGGTTTACCTTATTGTGTTTGCCAAGACCAGCATTCTGTTTTCTTTCGGGAGACATTTCTCCCCACTTCAACTATTTGGTTCTAGATGGGCTGCCAATAGAAGTGCCCTCACACTCTGCACAGAAGAGTGGGCACATCAAGTCCTTTTGTGTTTTTTTGTTTATCTTCTTTTGAATGGAACCAGAAGGGAAGATTTCTTTTCCTCTTTGGTAGAAAGTCAAAGGTATGAGTCCAGATCTGCCTGGGGCCATTTTCCTTCTTTGCAAAGAAAGCCTTTCTGTGTAGGCCATGGGGAGAAAGAGGCTCAGAGATTGGGGGATTGGGAAGAAGGGGAGAGAGATTTCTCCTGGCATTTCAGTCCTGGATCTAGCGGTCCATGAAGCCCATTAATACCCTTTCTATCATTTGGTTCAGTGAACCAATAAATTCCTTTTGTTTTGTTTAGCATAGTTTATGTGAGTTTGAGTTGACTAAACTGGCATTTACAGCAAAACTAGTCCTGGTTAGTATAGGTACGACCTTACCTTCTTTTATACCATCGACCCTTATTCTTTAATACTGTTCCATTCCTTGTCTTCCCAAAGTCTAACTTCTTTTAAAGCAACTTTAAAATGCGTTACGCAATTCCTTACACAAGTGCTCAGCTGATATTGCTGGAATTAAACAGAATTTGAGTTATTTTCTTGTATGTATTTGATGTTATCACTGCCCCCCCCCCCAAGACTATATGTTTTGGAGGACAAGGACACTGATTCTTACTTTTTAAAAGTTCTGAAAAGTGCTCTGCACGTAGTAGGAACTCACAAAATGCTGGGAATTGTGATGACAGTATGGCCACATCATGAGAGGAACCCACTGACCTCCTGCACGGTAACATTCTTAAACATGCCATGAAGGCTGGCACCACTGAGATCCTTAGTCACACGGATGACGAGGTCACATGGCAACAGAGACCCTTCTGCCAGGAGTCCTAGGGTCCAGCCTGGAAGCCGAGAGTACACGTGACTCCCCACGGCGGCCCTCTTCCCCCTGGGAATTTCAGTCAGCCATGACTAAGGAGGACAGCAGCTTCTAGAACTTTCCCAGTGAAATGGAGCACCAGCAGTAAGAGCCTAAATACTGACAGGAGTGGCCACAATCACCATGTTTTTAACCCGGGAGCCCGTCTCCTGGCTAGTGTGTCCCTGTCCTGAGGCCCTGGGAAGCTCCTAAAATAATAGCAAGGGAGCTGGGCACACACACAGCATGCCATGCTCCCTTACACTAGGGACGTTTTTAGCAGACAAATACCATGCTTTATTTACTTACGTAACTGCAATTTTTCAAAAACATTTTCTCAGGCAATGGATATTAAAAGCACATTTACTGTCATGAGCATGCGGGGAGCCGGGGGTGGGGGGGGTGGGGGGGTGGTGGATGTGTGAGGACGTGATAGATACCACCAGGGAAGTGTTTTGACTCGAAGGAGGGTCCTTTGTAGCAGAGAACCACAGCTTGGGTGGGGGGAGGGCAGGCGAGAAAGCCGCGGGTCTGGGTGACCGCTAGGGGGCGCCTCGAATTTGGGCCACACATTTCCCTCGCCGTTTCTCAACGGCCAGAGGTGGGGCCCCTTTTACCCACGGAGCCCAGGGCACGTGGCCAGCGGGGGCTGAGTGAGCCCAGACCCGCACCACCCAGTCGCGTGCTTTGGGCTTTTTTGGCTTCCACTACCAGGAAAAGCCAAGGAAGCTCTGCCCCCCGTGGGTAAGCTTCCAGCCGCCCCAGGGATGTCTCTTAGCTTCATTACAATTCTAAATTGGGCTTCTTTGTCCTGGCCACTGCTGCAGCTCGCCCCCCCACCCCCAAACCCCCAGACAGCTTTGTGTTCCTTCCCCACTCGCTGGGGCACTGAGGGGATTGGGTAAGAGTGGGGAAGGAGAGGGGAGGCGACCACTTCTCCCTACAATGAGATTGTTGTCTCCCCTGCAGGCAGGGGGACACCCACTTCTGGACTGGAGCCACCTCGGTGTTTCCAGGTGAGTGGGTGTCCAGGAAGTACCCACTGAGTCGCCTCCAGCAGGATGAGTCACTTTACTGGGAAAATGGCAAAGAATGTATTCACGGAGACCACAGAGACATTTTGCCCAGGACCTGGAAATCTGTCTTTTTCTGATGCGGCTTTGGTGTTGTCTGTCACTGGCAAGACGACCCACTGCAGAGGCCAAGAAGAAGATCCCTGCCCCTTAAAGAACTCTTTGGGCCACAGAGCATGGCTGGGAAGGGTTAACACACCAAGGGTGCTCCCCTGCACTTAGAAGGGTCAATGGAAACCTAATTCCTTTTTAAATCCTTCTACAGCAGCAGAACCCATTTCCTTTTTTTTTTTTTTTTCTTTTAAAGATAACCCACAACCCAGAGATCAAGAGTCACAGTTCCACCCAGCCAGGTGGGCCGCCCACCTCCCCATTGCCTTCTTGATAAATGAGCAGCTACGGACCCTCTGCTGGGTCAAGAAGCCTTTATTAAGTGTTCTGCACACAGCAGATGGGTCTGTGGAATGAATGCTTCAATGAGAAAATAAAAGGCCTGGTTAAATTAAATCCTTCATTTCCTTCCTTTCTTCCTCAGAGTTTTCCCTTCCTTCTTTCCTCCCTCCCTCCTTCCTTCCCTCTCTCCCTCCCTCCTTTCCTCCTTCCTTCCTATTCTCTTTTTCTCCTTCCCTCCTTCCATTTCCACATATGAGCCAAACTGGCATTTACAGCAAAACTAGTCCTGGTTAGTATAGGTACAACCTTACCTTCTTTTATACCATTGACCTTTATTCTTTAGTACTGTTCCATTCCTTGTCTTCCCAAAGTCTAACTTCTTTTAAAGCACCATTAAAATGCGTTATGCAACTCCTTACACAAGTGTACAATTTGTACAATTTGATAGATTGTAGGTGCACTGGCTCAGTCGGTTGAACATCTGACTCTTGATTTCATCTCAGGTCATGATCTCGGGGTCCTGAGATTGAGCCCCACATCAGGCTCTGTGCTGACATGGAGCCTGCTTGAGAGTCTTCCTCTTCCTCTGCACTTCCCAGCCGCCCCCCCAAAATAAATAAATGAAAATAAAGTGTTCAATTCGGTAGACTGTAATATATCACAGAATTGTGCCAGAATCACCAGTGTCTCATTCCAGAACATTTTTATCACCCAAAAAAGAAACCCCATACCCATGAGCCGGCACTCTCTACTCCTCCCTCCTTTCAGATCCTGAGAACTACTAATCTATTTTCTGTTTCTCTGGATTTCTGGTTCTGGACATTTCATATGAACGGAACCATACAATATGTGGCCTGTGGGGGCTGACTTTTTTCACTTAATATATTTTCAAGGCTTGTCTGTGTTGTAGCATGCATTATTACTTTATTCCTTTTTGTTGGTGAATAGTAGTCCATTGTGTGGATTTGTTTGTCCATTCATTAGTTGATGGACATTTGGGTTGTTTCCACTTTTTTGGCTATTTATGAATAATGCTGTCATGAACATTAGTATGCACTTTTTGCAAGAACATATGTTTTCATTTCTTTTGGGTATGTACTTAGGAGTAGATTTGTTGGGTCACGTAATAATTCTATGCTTAATCTTTTGAGGAACTTCCAGACTGTTTTCCAAAGTGGCTGCCACCATTTTTCATTCCCACAAG
>NW_027905202.1:0-235 GCF_054177405.1 Leptonychotes weddellii | reverse complement strand
GGCTGAGTAATATTCTGTTATTGGTGTGTGTGTTTGTGTGTGTGTGTGTGTATGTGTATATAGATATATATATATGTATATATATACACACATCTTCTTTATCCATGTATCTACCCATGGACACTTGGACTGCTTCCATATCTTGGCTATTGTAACTAATGCTGAAGTAAATATAGGGAGGTATGTATACTTTTTTTTTTTATTATTATGTTATGTTAATCACCATACATTACAT
>NW_027905201.1:0-235 GCF_054177405.1 Leptonychotes weddellii | reverse complement strand
CTGCCCTTGAATTTAGTAATACCGGATCCATAAAATGGAGGAATTCCTAAATAATCAAGTTGTTTGAATTCTATCCAGTTTTTGATATAGTCTTTTTTTGCAGCTCTTTGATAAAATTTAAGTTCTGAAAATAAAGGGCCATTTTCTTGATATTCCACTTTTGCTACATGTCTTGCATCTTTATCTGGTTTATTTGTGGGGAAAGCTAAATATATCAGTCCAAATCCTCCAGAGC
>NW_027905200.1:0-235 GCF_054177405.1 Leptonychotes weddellii | reverse complement strand
AGGGATCGATGGATGGGTGGGTGGGTGGACGGAGGGAGGGAGGGAGGGATTCGTGGATGGGTGGATGGATGTATCCATGGATAGAGACATAGAGGGATCGATGGATGGGTGGGTGGGTGGACGGAGGGAGGGAGGGAGGGATTCGTGGATGAGTGGATGGATGCATCCATGGATAGAGAGATAGAGGGATTGATGGATGGGTGGGTAAATGGATGGATGGATGGATGGATGGATG
>NW_027905199.1:0-235 GCF_054177405.1 Leptonychotes weddellii | reverse complement strand
TTTTTTTAAAGATTTTATTTATTTATTTATTTGAGAGAGAGAGAGAGAGAGAGAAACAGCATGAGAGGGGAGAGGGTCAGAGGGAGAAGCAGGCTCCCCGCCGAGCCGGGAGCCCGATGTGGGACTCGATCCCAGGACGCCGGGACCATGACCTGAGCTGAAGGCAGTCGCTTAACCAACTGAGCCACCCAGGCGCCCCGGGGAGGATGTTTTGGAAGAGGAGGCATCTGAGCAG
>NW_027905198.1:0-235 GCF_054177405.1 Leptonychotes weddellii | reverse complement strand
CACAGCTGGCAGTGCAATAATAGGAATGACAACCTCTACCATGAACCAGTCTAGACAAAGCCTGTTACCTATGTTGAATCTACACCATAACCCTAAGGTTTTGCTGTTCTGCCCACTTTACAGATGGAAAGACTGAGGCTCAGGCCCAGGGCCGAGGCCGAACTCACCTGGCCTCCCCGATGCAAGGAAGCACGACTTGGCAGTCCGCCTCAGGCTCGGCCTCCGGGTCCTCTGC
>NW_027905197.1:0-235 GCF_054177405.1 Leptonychotes weddellii | reverse complement strand
GCCATCTGAGCGCATGCAGGCGAGAAGCGAGAAGTCTTCTAGGTTTGGTACATGTGTGTTTTGTAGGGAGGGTTTTTGTTTGTTTTGTTTGTTTTTGTGTTTTTTTGTTGTTTTTTTTTTAGAGACTCCACTCTAGCTGCCACAGCCAGATGGAAGTAATCAGAACCCAACAACAACAGAGGAAGAAGGAAGAAAAAAACCTCACTGAATTTTGGGCCAAAGTGTGTATGGGGGT
>NW_027905196.1:0-235 GCF_054177405.1 Leptonychotes weddellii | reverse complement strand
GAGGGAAAAGTTTGGGGCGCCTGGGTGGCTCAGTCGTTAGGCGTCTGCCTTCGGCTCAGGTCATGATCCCAGGGTCCTGGGATGGAGCCCCGCATCGGGCTCCGGGCTCTGCGGGAGGCCTGCTTCTCCCTCTCCCACTCCCCCTGCTTGTGTTCCCTCTCTCACTGTGTCTCTCTCTGTCAAATAAATAAAATCTTTTAAAAAAAAAAAGAGGGGGGCAGAGCAAGATGGCGGA
>NW_027905195.1:0-235 GCF_054177405.1 Leptonychotes weddellii | reverse complement strand
CTACTTCCATAGTTTGGCTATTGTAGACAATGCTATAATAAAACCATAGGGATGTATGTATCCCTTTTAATCAGTGTTTTTTGTATTTTTTGGATTAATACCAGTAGTGCAATTACTGGATTGTAGGGTAATTCTATTTTTAACTTTTTGAGGAACCCCCATACTGTTTTCCACAGTGGCTGCACCAGTTTTCGTTCCCACCAGCAGTGCATGAGGGTTCCCCGCCTTTTTTTTA
>NW_027905194.1:0-235 GCF_054177405.1 Leptonychotes weddellii | reverse complement strand
GCTGGAAAGGGGACATGAGAACAAAAAGTGTGGACGAGACCTGGGCTCTCGCCTCAGGCCTGTTTCCCTGACTGTAAAATGGGGGCAGAGGACACCTGCTCCTTTCTCTTTCACTCATTTCTTCCTTCAGTAAACAAACAGAGTTGCTTTCTGTGATCCCACTGAATTTCCCTTCAAGCCTCACCTTTAGTAGAGGAAACGGGTTCAGAGAGGCGAAGTGATTTGCCCAAGGTCA
>NW_027905193.1:0-235 GCF_054177405.1 Leptonychotes weddellii | reverse complement strand
TTTATTTTTTTTACCTTCACATTTAGATCAACACTCCATCTGGAAATGATTATATGGTGTCAGGTAGGAGTCAAGGTATATATATATTTTTCCAATGTGGAAATCCAGTTGGCCCAGTACCATTTGTTGAAAGGTATATCTATACATATTTTTCTCTTTACCCAATTTAGGATGCTCCTTTCTATTTCTTTTTTTTTTTCTTTAAGATTTTATTTATTCATTCGAGACACAGAGA
>NW_027905192.1:0-1482 GCF_054177405.1 Leptonychotes weddellii | reverse complement strand
ATTCCTCATATCAGTGAGATCATATGATACATGTTTTTCTCTGATTGACTTATTTCGCTCAGCTTAACACCCTCCAGTTCCATCCACGTCATTGTAAATGGTAAGATTTCATTCCTTTTGATGGCTGCTTTGCACTCATTACTTTGCATACATTAACTTACTAAACAATGGTAATAGGCTCATGCCCAATGGTAAACCTAAGGCAACTCCCCAAACTGCAAGCTGCAAAGTAAGAGAATAATAGGAAACAGTTGTGGTTTGAATAGGAGTCAATAGCGCGAAGCCATCTTTGAAATTTGCAGGATCTGGGATGGGACCCAAAATGAATAAATTAATAAATATTAATCTTTGAAGTGTGTATATAGGACCATAGCAAAGTATTAAGGAAGGGTTATTCTAAACATTGACTAGAAGATAAAGATGTGGGATACAGTCAAGAAAAGAACTGAAAATGCAAGAGAAAATGTGAAAACCAGGAGAAAGGACAAGGAGGATTGTCTCTTATTTCTCAATAGAAAGAGTGAAATTTGTGAAATGCAGGAAGCTGTCTCCTTGGATGCTTCGAAGGCCGCCTTCCAAGCTAAGGACGGACACAAAAGGACCTCGCATGGTCCCTTCGAGCATTATGACTCCATGAGACTTGGCTTTCTGGCTTGTGCCCCTGAACACATCACATGTTTCTGAAAATCAAAATCTGAAACCTTGTGCCTGGAGTGGCTAGTGCATTCCTGAGGGGACTTCTTTAATCACATTTCTGGTTTCTCACTCTGTGGTCATCATTCAGTTCCATTTGCAAAGCAACCCACCAGACCCCATAAGAGCAGAAACAATGGGTCAGCTGAAATACCAGCAAGGACTTTAGATCAGGTTCCAGATGACTCGCAGTGCAACCTATACACAATCGGAAAAACACCATTTTTGTTATTGGTTGCTCCTTTACAAAAGCACAAGGATCTGGGTTCACCTGAACAATGATGTATGGCGTTATCTTTCATTTCTCTCCGTGTCTAATGAGTAGCCCCAGCTGTACTCCCTGGGAGCCTGAGTTCCCTGTGACAAAGTGCTGGGACAGGGACAAATAACCATGTGTGAGGAATGGGACTTGAGTCAGTTCTGAAATGTTTAAGGGTCAGTATTTCTTGCTAAGAATGGTTCCTGCTTACTTGGAGTGGAAAGTGTGACGGACTGGGATGGCTTGGGAGGAAATCTCAAAGAAGAGAAATTACAGGACTGAAGTCCAAGCCGACTGCTTGTCCAGTTAGGATGGATGGAGCCACAGTACATGTCACCGAGCTCATAGAGGAATCTAGCTTATTTTCAACAATACCCCCTCAACTGCAGTAAAAGACCCAAAGGATCTGTGCTTCTGAGGGAATGTGTTTCCAGCTGTAACTGACAAGTTATTGCCACACAAAACCCACCTGATACTAACTGAAAAATAACCTACATCCTCATTTTGTAAAGTTGTGTTTTAAAAAACTG
>NW_027905191.1:0-235 GCF_054177405.1 Leptonychotes weddellii | reverse complement strand
TTCAGCTCAGGTCATGATCCCAGGGTCCTGGGATCAAGCCCCGCATCGGACTCCCTGCTCGGCGGGAAGCCTGCTTCTCCCTCTCCCACTCCCCCTGCTTGTGTTCCCTCTCTCGCTGTATCTCTCTGTCAAATAAACAAGTAAAAATCTTTAAAAAAAAAAAAAAAGGATAAAATGTGATACCAAAACCTGATACAGAGATATAAAATGTTTCAAAATTACTTTGAATTCAAAA
>NW_027905190.1:0-235 GCF_054177405.1 Leptonychotes weddellii | reverse complement strand
CACCCAACAACTGGAACGGGAAAGTAACCACATCGAATGCCAAGGCAAAGGGCAACAGCACCAATTTCTCGCCCGCATTTTTACCATTATGAGTCGTATACTGGCTATTTGATTGAGTATAAAGAGTCACTGGATAAGGCTTAGTCAAAGCACTGTATTTCGATTGAATCATACTTAAGTTGCTGACAGCTGGATAGACAGCCCCTTTGATAGGCACCTGAAAACAAAAACGTTG
>NW_027905189.1:0-235 GCF_054177405.1 Leptonychotes weddellii | reverse complement strand
TCTATGTACATAAGAGATATTGGCCTGTGGCTTTATTTTTTTTGCAATATTTTTGTCTGGTTTTGGTATCAGGATAAGGCTGGCCTCACAGAATGAGTTGGGAAGTGTCTTAGCTTGTGCTGCTATATAACAAAATATCACACACTGAGGGGGGGTGGCTCATAAACAACAAACATTTTTCACAGTTCTGGAGGCTGAGTGCCCAAGATCAAGGCACCAACCAGTTTAGTGTCTG
>NW_027905188.1:0-235 GCF_054177405.1 Leptonychotes weddellii | reverse complement strand
AAAAAATGTGTAAGGTTAAAAGAAATATTTTAAACATCATTATGAGTGAGCTTCTGCTGCCCCCTGCCCCTTGCTCATACTCCTTATTCCCTTTACTCACAATTCACTTTTCCATATGTAGTATGGAAATTTGATTTGGATTTGATTTACCTGTCTGCATAAAGCAACTACAAAACCAGACAGAACATATAAAATAATGCTTTCCAGATGTCATACATCAAGCAACACAAAATGA
>NW_027905187.1:0-235 GCF_054177405.1 Leptonychotes weddellii | reverse complement strand
TTCTTGGGCTTCAGACTTGGACTGAATTACACCATGGGCTCTCCTGGGTCTCCAGCTTGCAAATGGCAGATTGGGGGACTTTACAGCCTCCATAATCATGTGAGCCAATTCCTGTAATAAAACTCCTCATACCTGTGTGTATACCCTGTTGGTTCTGTGTCTCTGAAGAAGCCTGACTAATACACTCATGGAATCTCAGGAGGGTCAGAGAACCAGTCTCCGAGGTTCCACAGCC
>NW_027905186.1:0-235 GCF_054177405.1 Leptonychotes weddellii | reverse complement strand
GCAACCGCCAGAATCACCGCGAGGAGGAAGAGCACCGAGATCAAGGCCAAAGCCACCACCAGGTAAAACTGCAGCTCAGCCTGGGGGTCAGAGGGCGCCGGGCGGTCGCTGACATCTGGCAGCACTTCTTGTAGGCTGTCGGCGAAAACCAGGAGCAGCGTGGCTGTGGCCGAGAGGGGCGGCTGTCCCCCATCCCGCACAGCGACCAGCAGGCGCTGGCGGGCCGCGTCCCTGT
>NW_027905185.1:0-235 GCF_054177405.1 Leptonychotes weddellii | reverse complement strand
GGACAGAAGCTCTGGGCAGAGACGCACTCACTTCAGGAAAAGGTTTAGGATGACAAGAGGACACTCAAGGGTACTCATAGATGTGATATTCAGGTAGGAGAGCATGTGAGGATAGAAGGTGTTGGAGGGCAGGAGAAGGCAGAAGACCATGGGAAGCCCAGTGAGCGAGAAGAAAGAGAGAGCAAAGTGTCAAAACCACCGATGAAGGGAAAGAACTGAGGCCTCTCTGGTGGAT
>NW_027905184.1:0-235 GCF_054177405.1 Leptonychotes weddellii | reverse complement strand
CCTCCTGGAAGGCAGAGACTGTGTCCTCCCGGGAACTCCTGCAAACGGGCCCCACGCAACATCACACGGGCTTGTCAGGGGTGGGGACTCACCCTGTCCCGTCACTCCTTCCTGGGCTGCCCACCCACAGGCAAACACCTAAACTCATGTGTCCGCATCTTGTCTCTTGCGCATATGGGGGATTCAGAGATCTTTATATGACAATTTCACCAGGGGTTCCATCATCCCGGAGCAG
>NW_027905183.1:0-235 GCF_054177405.1 Leptonychotes weddellii | reverse complement strand
TCAGAGCTGCTGGAGGCCAGCTCCCCCGGTGACCCAAGCCTCCTGTCTGAGTCTCACTGCAAACCTTGATGTCCCTCCAGACCAGCAGCTCCTAGAGGACCACACTGTGGGCCCTCTGTACCTGCACACGGACACAAAGAGTGAGCCATTTCAGTCTGGTAACCGCCTGCCGAGGAAGCTTTAGCATTCTCTCCGAGTGACCCCTGTGACTGCTGTCACCAGCCTTCGTGACTCT
>NW_027905182.1:0-235 GCF_054177405.1 Leptonychotes weddellii | reverse complement strand
ACTTGGTCCAAGCCAGAGGTTTCTCTTCTTATCATGCTAACAACCATTTGATTGCCAATATTGTTTTATTGTTTGGTGTCTGCAGTTAATTTCTCCAGATTATCATCTGGAAGCGAGTTCCTTTGGACCATGACAGAGATTTGACTTCTAGACCCTTTGAGGGCAGTATTTCTAAATGGAAATGTCAGTAAGATGATTTTCTTTGGCTTCCAGAAAGTCAAGCTTATAATGTCCC
>NW_027905181.1:0-1482 GCF_054177405.1 Leptonychotes weddellii | reverse complement strand
GTTAGGTTATCTATTTTCTGTATCTTGGAATGTCCATATTTACGAATTTTCTAATATTATGAATTCTAAAGCATCGCTCTGCATTCAAATGTCAAAATAATTTATTAACGATGAATTTGAAACTCTTGTTGATACTTTTAGCAAAGAGGAAAAAATATATAGATGAATAGCAACAACAGCAATAGTAGTAGCTTACTTACTAAAAATATACTATATACCAGGTATTTTCGTTAAAGCACATACATATATTAACTTATTTAATCTTTGTAACCAACCTGTACTGTAACCAACCTGTACTTTCATCACATTGAAATTGAGGCAGAAAGAAATTAAATGACTGGTCCAAGGTCATGGCGGAATTGGGATTTGAACTCAGGCAATGTGCCACGAAGTCTGAAATATTTATTTCTATACTGCATTTTAAAACACCAATACTGAGTGAAATGCAATAGACTTTCTTCAAGGGATCTAAGATTTCCATATGTTTTAGACATTAGAATTATTAAACACATTCCTAAAACTGGATAAATATAGCAGAATCTTGAAGGAAAAGATTGGAGAATATAGCACAGTTGTCAGGTTGAATTCATTGTGCCTGAAGATTAATTAGAACTTAATGGATTGATATTTTATTTTATTATTATTTTTTTTTTAAAGATTTTATTTATTTGACAGAGAGATAGCGAGAGCAGGAACACAAGCAGGGGTAGGGGGAGAGGGAGAAGCAGGCTTCCCGCCGAGCAGGGAGCCCGATGCGGGGCTCGATCCCAGGACCCTGGGATCATGACCTGAGCCGAAGGCAGATGCTTAACAACTGAGCCACCCAGGCGCCCCGGATTGATATTTTAAAGGAATACTTTAAAAAGAGATGAAATCTGTGCATACTGGAAATCTACCATTGCTTACTCCAACCAACTAGTGACAGTTAGGGGCATCCTTGGATGTAGAAAAGAAATTACAATATACAATGTTAATTTCACTAGACATTTATCAAAGGTTAAATTTGATGTAGAAAATACTTCCAAAAAGAAAACAACCAACCAAATTTGCGACACACCTTTAGTCATAATGTAATTAGGATCAGATGGACTGAGCTGGGGAGATAATGCCCCAGAGGCTTGATAAACAGAAACCAGGAGGACACTATTATTGGAGGCAGAGTAAGAGGGGCATTCTAAAGTTCATAGAAACTACTGGCATCCTGGTGAGCCATAGGAAGCCAAAGGTCCAGCGCAAGATGGGCAGAAGGAGTTCATGGCCTCAGAAGCACAAAAAGGACTGAAGTAGCTTGTTGCTCAGTCTTGACTGTCTTTATTTGTTTCACCCCTGGCAAGAGTTCATCCTGAGAGAACCTGGCCAGCAGGTGAGAATAACTGAAAAACAGCTGGCTCTTAGTGAGGGCAGGGGTAGAGCAGATGCTCTTTTCTGGTAGATGCTATTTTTTTTTCCCCTGACAGCGGGGCAAGTCACATGTAGTTTACT
>NW_027905180.1:0-235 GCF_054177405.1 Leptonychotes weddellii | reverse complement strand
GGTAGCGGGAGGGGAAGAATGAAGCGGGGGAAATCAGAGGGGTAGACGAACCATGAGAGACGATGGACTCTGAAAAACAAACAGGGTTCTAGAGGGGAGGGGGGTGGGAGGATGGGTTAGCCTGGTGGTGGGTATTGAGGAGGGCACATTCTGCATGGAGCACTGGGTGTTATGCACAAACAATGAATCATGGAACACTACATCTAAAACTAATGATGTAATGTATGGGGATTAA
>NW_027905179.1:0-235 GCF_054177405.1 Leptonychotes weddellii | reverse complement strand
TATGTGCTCTGGTAAGCGCTGTGAATTGTGCAAGATTGTTGAATCTCAGATCTGTACCTCTGAAACAAATAATGCAATATATGTTAAGAAAAAAAAAAAAAGAAGATAGCAGGAGGGGAAGAATGAAGGGGGAATCAGAGGGGGAGACGAACCATGAGAGATGATGGACTCTGAAATACAAACAGAGGGTTCTAGAGGGGAGGGGAGTGGGAGGATGGGTTGGCCTGGTGATGGG
>NW_027905178.1:0-235 GCF_054177405.1 Leptonychotes weddellii | reverse complement strand
GAAGATTTATTTTGGGACCAATTATAACTGATTGGAATTCAGAAGAGATTCATGGGGTTAGGATAAGCATCAAGACAGGAACCACAGCATCTCAAAAAAGCACAGACAAGGGTCTCATTCATATTGAAGGTAGAGTCCTATATTCACATGTTTGGCCTGTTATAGGTAAGTGGATGCATCATAGAGCCAGTTGATGGTATGTAAATTACACCTCAATAAAGCCATTTAACAAAAT
>NW_027905177.1:0-235 GCF_054177405.1 Leptonychotes weddellii | reverse complement strand
TTCTAGAAATTTTTTCCAAAATAAATAATTGATATTTGACCAAAGAGTCTGAATTGCTTTTCATTTCAGCATAACCTAGCTTGTACTGACAGGTATGGAAATTGGAAGTGGAATGAGGAGCTGCTATAACAAAAACACCCAGACAGATGGTGTACTAGATTAAGGGGCAGAAAGGAAGCAGTGAAACAACAGTTACTGGAGACTGAAAGGATAATGTTATCTAATGTAGAACTGT
>NW_027905176.1:0-235 GCF_054177405.1 Leptonychotes weddellii | reverse complement strand
ATTACATATTTTTGAAAACCAGCTCAGAAATGATCTCTCATCCACAGATGTTTTAATGCTAAGTGTAACAGAAATCAGATGAAGAAACGATGTGGTTCTCAAGGCAAGTACAGTCTTGTGGTGAAGCCTAGAGCTTGCTGTAGAATCATAATTTTTCTTTGAAGAGGAACTAAAGTGTGGGCTTTAAAAATCGAACAGCACTGCACGTCATTTTCAAGGCTAAAGAAATCCATTT
>NW_027905175.1:0-235 GCF_054177405.1 Leptonychotes weddellii | reverse complement strand
CAGAATCAAATATTTGATACTTCATCAACAAATACATTTGACCTGCTGTTATCAGTCAGGCACCGTTCTGGGTTCTGGACGTGACCAGACTCCAAACTCCAAATTCCTGGACCTCGTGGAGCTCTCCTCCCAGTAATAACCCAGCCCCCGATCCTAATACTAGCCAGCCAGTATTTGGTTAACAGCCAGGTCTCCTGTGCCCGGCACTATCCTAACAGCATGTTTTAACTCCTTT
>NW_027905174.1:0-235 GCF_054177405.1 Leptonychotes weddellii | reverse complement strand
CACTCTTGTATGAAAATTGTTTCCTAAATGGCAGGATGCCAAGCCCTCGGGGCAGGAGTATTTTCTAGGGGAAACTGAGACAGATGGTATACCCAGAGACAAAAAAACACCTTTAAGGCAGAATTCCACAAGGGGGCTGCGTGCTGGAGTTTTGCCAACTTGAAGCAACAGAATCTTTACTCTAATGTCAGGTAAGGCCCTTGCGATTCAGAGCTAAATATAGCTTTACGTGGAG
>NW_027905173.1:0-235 GCF_054177405.1 Leptonychotes weddellii | reverse complement strand
CGCTGCCCCTCGCTCAGAGCAGGGAGGTGGTGGACATCCAGGGAGGGGTCTTCCTGCTGCACATTTCAATTAAGGCAGAGTCACAGCCGCCCAGGACCCGTTGGGAGGGGTCTCTGCTCCTGGCAGCGCCACCACCCCTGCCTGAGCCCCAGCAGTGGGGAGACAGAGATGGTGCCGGCCAGTCTGGAGCAGAGACTAGTGATGCTATCCGCATGCTATGGGCCGGGCCTAGGAT
>NW_027905172.1:0-235 GCF_054177405.1 Leptonychotes weddellii | reverse complement strand
ATGAATAAACTAGACTTTGGTAAAACTAAAACCATCAATAAACTAAACAAGCAAGTCAATGAGAAGATAATCTGATTATGTGTATCTGACAAATGACTTGTATCCAGAATACAGAGAGAGCTCCTTCAAATCCATAAAGATAAACAAGCTAATTTTTTTTAAATGGGCAAAAGAATTGAATAGACATTTCACCCCCCCCCCTCAAAAAAAGTATCTAATTGGCTGGTAAATGTAT
>NW_027905171.1:0-235 GCF_054177405.1 Leptonychotes weddellii | reverse complement strand
TTACTCACAAGGTGACTCAATGATTGAACAGAGGCTGTAAGTGTGTGAATGAATGAATGAAAATGATAAAGGTTGGATACAATATGTTTGGGGCAGGAAGCTGTAGTTTGGTAGCAGGTGGATGCTAATCACTTATATTAGAAACATCAGAAATTAGGTTTAAGGCAGCAAAATGTATGCTAAGCCACATCCTCATTGGTAGATGCTGTGCTTTTTAAAAAATTTCTTCTTTTTT
>NW_027905170.1:0-1482 GCF_054177405.1 Leptonychotes weddellii | reverse complement strand
CCTTTAAGTATGATACAGTGTCCTTCCTCATCTCTTATTATAGTCTTTGGTTTAAAATCTAATTTGTCGGGGTGTCTGGGTGGCTCAGTCATTAAGCATCTGCCTTTGGCTCAGGTCATGGTCCCAGGGTCCTGGGATCGAGCCCAGCATCGGGCTCCCTGCTCAGCGGGAAGCCTGCTTCTCCCTCTCCCACTTCCCCTGCTTGTGTTCCCTCTCTTGCTGTGTCTCTGTCAAATAAATAAATAAATAAAATCGTTTAAAAAAAAAATCTAATTTGTCTGATAGAAGGATTGCCACCCCAGGTTTCTTTTGATGTCCATTAGCATAGTAAATGGTTTTCCATCCCCTCACTTTCAATCTGGAGGTGTCTTTGTGTCTAAAATGAGTCTCTTGCAGACAGCATATCAATGGGTATTGTTTTTTTATCCAATCTGATACCCTGTGTCCTTTGATTGGGGCAAACAGCCCATTTACATTCAGGGTAACTATTGAAAGATATGAATTTAGTGCCATTGTATTTTGTTCCCTGCAAGCCCATAAGGTGACTATAACTGTATATTGTCTCTGTTCCTTTCTGGTCTACGTTACTTTTAGGCTCTCTCTTTGCTTAGAGGACCCCTTTCAATATTTCTTGTAGGGCTGGTTTCGTGTTTGCAAATTCCTTTAGTTTTTGTTTGTCCTGGAAGCTTTTTATCTCTCCTTCAATTTTCAATGACAGCCTAGCTGGATATAGTATTCTTGGCTGCATATTTTTTTCGTTTAGTGCTCTGAATATATCATGCCAATCCTTTCAGGCCTGCCAGGTCTCTGTGGATAGGTCTGTTGCCAATCTAATGTTTCTACTACTGTAGGTTACAGACCTCTTGTCTCGAGCTGCTTTCAGGATTTTCTCTTGGTCTCTGAGACTTGTAACTTTTACTATTAGATGTCGGGGTGTTGACCTATTTTTATTGATTTTGAGGGGGGTTCTCTGTGCCTCCTGGATTTTGATGCCTGTTTCCTTCCCCAAATTAGGGAAGTTCTCTGCTATAATTTGCTCCAATATACCTTCTGCCCCCCTCTCTCTCTTCTTCTTCTTCTGGGATACCAATTATTCTAATATTGTTTCATCTTACGGTATCACTTATCTCTCGAATTCTGCCCTTGTGATCCAGTAGTTGTTTATCTTTTTCTCAGCTTCTTTATTTTCCATCATTTGGTCTTCTGTATCACTTATTCTCTCTCCTGCCTCATTTATCCTAGCAGTTAGAGCCTCCATTTTTGATTGCACCTCATTAATAGCCTTTTTGATTTCGACTTGGTTAGATTTTAGTTCTTTTATTTCTCCAGAAAGGGTTTCTCTAGCATCTTCCATGATTTTATCAAGCCCAGCTAGTATCTTTATAATCGTCATTCTGAACTCTAGTTCCAACATCTTACTAATGTCCGTATTGATTAGGTCCCTGGCAGTCGGTACTGCCTCTTGTTCTTTTTTTTGAGGTG
>NW_027905169.1:0-235 GCF_054177405.1 Leptonychotes weddellii | reverse complement strand
GATTTTGGAATCCATATTCATCAGGGATATCAGTCTGAAATTCTCCTTTTTGAAGGGGTCTTTGCCTGGTTTGGGGATTAAGGTAATATTAGCCTCATAGAATGAGTCTGGAAGCTTTCCTTCTGTTTCTATTTTTTGAAACAGCTTCAGGAGAATAGGTATTATTTCTTCTTTGAATGTTTGGTAGAATTCGCCAGGGATTCCATCAGGCCCTGGACTCTTGTTTTTTGGGGAG
>NW_027905168.1:0-235 GCF_054177405.1 Leptonychotes weddellii | reverse complement strand
TCGGTGACCTTCGAGGATGTGGCTGTGCTCTTCACGCGGGATGAGTGGAGGAAGCTGGATCCTTCTCAGAGAAACGTGTACCAGGAAGTGATGCTGGAGAACTACAGTAACCTGGTCTCACTGGGTAAGGGAATTTTCCCTGTAGATGAAAAGGTCAGACGTTAGCATAAGTCAGCACCTGCCTCCCTGCATAAAAGCCGTGGGTCATCAGGAACTTTTAGCTGAATTTTGCCTT
>NW_027905167.1:0-235 GCF_054177405.1 Leptonychotes weddellii | reverse complement strand
TTACAAATAAAAATGGCCTTATATAGCATTTTTTTCCTCATATTATTTGTTCAGGTTAAATATACTGATACTGTATTTCTACATTTTCATTGTCTGAAATTCTGGAGGGCCTAATCCTATGATGTTTCATACTGACTCTCACACTTGGTAGATTGTTTCATTGCTCTGTGATTCAGGATTGTGAATTCAAGTTCAGCTGGGCCTTTATCTGTGGAAAGCTTGTGTTGCCTCACTG
>NW_027905166.1:0-235 GCF_054177405.1 Leptonychotes weddellii | reverse complement strand
GCCCAGAGAGAGGCTTGATTCTAGTTGGCCAGGGAAAGACTGAGTTTCCAGAAAGGAAAGTGGGGCTACTGTGCCTCTTGGTGTCTCCAAATGCAGGCCAATCTCTCCACTCACCTTGTCCCCACGACTCCCTCCTCTCTCCTCCTTCCCTTCTCCCCCCGCCCCGCCCTGGCCCTTTCCCTGCTTAGCTCACTATGTCGATTACTGGCCAAGGTTCTCCCAGAGGATTGCTTGC
>NW_027905165.1:0-235 GCF_054177405.1 Leptonychotes weddellii | reverse complement strand
TACTGACTGAGCCTTCCAGGCACCCTTCTCCATGTTTTTTTTTTTTTTTTTAAAGATTATTTATTTATTTATTTGAGAGAGAGAGAATGAGATGAGAACACATGAGAGGGGATAGGGTCAGAGCGCAAAGCAGACTCCCTGCCGAGCAGGGAGCCCGATGCGGGACTCGATCCAGGGACTCCAGGATCATGACCTGAGCTGAAGGCAGTCGCTTAACCAACTGAGCCACCCAGGC
>NW_027905164.1:0-235 GCF_054177405.1 Leptonychotes weddellii | reverse complement strand
GGCGCGTGCGGGCACAGCCAGCAAAAGCCCGTCCTTTGCAGACTGGGGCTTGCCCAGGACACCCCAACTCTGCCTTTTCATAGCTTTCCGCCCCGTCGGGAGGTTCTCACATGGGCGTGTCTCACTTTGACAAGCCAAAAAGTGACGTGAAGCAGCCCCGTGAGTTTTCAGGACCTGACCCCGCACAAGCTGAGTCCTCGCTCTTCTCCAGCCCTGTCCGCCCCACCCCGAAACC
>NW_027905163.1:0-235 GCF_054177405.1 Leptonychotes weddellii | reverse complement strand
GCCACCCAGGTGCCCCTGCACACATTCTCTTGAGAATCTATTCTCTATTCAGCAGCATTAGTGGACTTTATGGAATATAAATCTGAGCAGGTCACTCTTGCTCAAAACCTTCCATTGGCTGCCCATCATACTTTGAATAAAAATCCAAAGGCTTTTCAGTAGCCCCCAAGACTCTACATGACCTGGCCTCATCTCTACTCCCCCACTACTCCATCTACACCTCCTTGTTTTTGCT
>NW_027905162.1:0-235 GCF_054177405.1 Leptonychotes weddellii | reverse complement strand
GAGGGAAAAGTTTGGGGCGCCTGGGTGGCTCAGTCGTTAGGCGTCTGCCTTCGGCTCAGGTCATGATCCCAGGGTCCTGGGATGGAGCCCCGCATCGGGCTCCGGGCTCTGCGGGAGGCCTGCTTCTCCCTCTCCCACTCCCCCTGCTTGTGTTCCCTCTCTCACTGTGTCTCTCTCTGTCAAATAAATAAAATCTTTTTAAAAAAAAAAGAGGGGGGCAGAGCAAGATGGCGGA
>NW_027905161.1:0-235 GCF_054177405.1 Leptonychotes weddellii | reverse complement strand
CTACTTCCATAGTTTGGCTATTGTAGACAATGCTATAATAAAACCATAGGGATGTATGTATCCCTTTTAATCAGTGTTTTTTGTATTTTTTGGATTAATACCAGTAGTGCAATTACTGGATTGTAGGGTAATTCTATTTTTAACTTTTTGAGGAACCCCCATACTGTTTTCCACAGTGGCTGCACCAGTTTTCGTTCCCTCCAGCAGTGCATGAGGGTTCCCCGCCTTTTTTTTA
>NW_027905160.1:0-235 GCF_054177405.1 Leptonychotes weddellii | reverse complement strand
AACTAAGATCCATTGTAGGAGAATGACATTTTCATGGCAACATAGTTACTTTTTCCACTGTACTTCCAAATGGGTTCACTGAATAGATTTTTGTTATTATGTTGTTAGAAATTAAATTTTGGGATATGTGTCATAGAGTAGAGACAAATGAGACTCAGCAAATAAAAGTGTGTGAAGTCAGTAGGGGGAAAATATGCTGGTGTGTATACTCTTTTTCTGTCCTTTTCATCTGAAA
>NW_027905159.1:0-1482 GCF_054177405.1 Leptonychotes weddellii | reverse complement strand
AGAGAGAATGAGAGAGATCACATGAGAGTGGGGAGGGTCAGAGGGAGAAGCAGACTCCCCGCCGAGCAGGGAGCCCTATGTGGGACTCGATCCAGGGACTCCAGGATCATGACCTGAGCCGAAGGCAGTTGCTTAACCAACTGAGCCACCCAGGTGCCCATCTTTTTTTATTTTTTTATTTTTAGAGTCATATTCTATCCCTTCATAGTAGTTACCCGTATTTTTGGTATATATATATAAGTTGTTCTCTCTTTAAAATTTTGGGATACAGTTTCTTCTAACAGATCAAAATATACCCTAAACCTCTGGTGTATGGCTTTGTTCTAGTCTCCTGCCTGATCACATTCACTCCCTTTTTTTTTTTTAAATCCTCTTGTTTCTTTTTTCAACCAACTTCTTATCAATTCCTTTTATAAAATCTTTTATAATTTTCATCTTTACAGTCATATTTCATCCCTTCATCATATTAACCCTTATTTTTGTACATATATGTTTCTCTTTCTTTAAAATTTTGGGAGGCACTTTCTTCAAACAGACCAAAATACACCCAAAATATAGTGTGTGGCATTTATCTATGCACCAGCCTGATCATATTTGATCATATTCTGTTTTCTTTGTTTTGTTTTGTGTTTGTTTGTTTTTATCTTTTTCTTTTTTCTTTCTTTCACTTTCTTTTCCCCCGATTTCAGATCTTTTCTGATTTGTTTAGTGTATATTTTCTGGGGATGTTTTTACCCTGTTAGCATTTTGTTCTCTCATTCATCTATTCTCCTCTGGACAAAATGACAAGATGGAAAAAATCACCTCAACAAAAAGAACAAGAGCCAGTACCAACTGCCAGGGACCTACTCAATATGGACATTAGTAAGATGTCAGAACTAGAGTTCAGAATGATGATTTTAAAGATACTAGCTGGGCTTGAAAAAAACATGGAATTTATGAGAGAAACCGTTTCTGGAGAAATAAGAGAACTGAAATCTAACCAAGTCGAACTCAAAAAGGCTATTAATGAAGTGCAATAAAAAATGGAGGCTCTAACTACTAGGATAAATGAGGCAGAAGAGAGAATCAGTGATATAGAAGACCAAATGATGGAAAATAAAGAAGCTGAGAAAAAGAGAGATAAACAACTATTGGATCACGAGGGCAGAATCTGAGATAAGTGATACCATAAGATGAAACAACATTAGAATAATTGGGATCCCAGTAGAAGAAGAAAGAGAGAGAGGGGCAGAAGGTATATTGGAGCAAATTATAGCAGAGAACTTCCCTAATTTGGGGAAGGAAACAGGCATCAAAATCCAGGAGGCACAGAGAACGCCCCTCAAAATCAATAAAAATAGGTCAACACCCCGACATCTGATAGTAAAACTTATGAGTCTCAGACACAAAGAGAAAATCCTGAAAGCAGCTCGGGAGAAGAGATATGTAACCTACAATTGTAGAAACATTAGATTGGCAACAGACCTATCCACAGAGACC
>NW_027905158.1:0-235 GCF_054177405.1 Leptonychotes weddellii | reverse complement strand
TTGAGGGTCCTCTTCCTGATGTAATTTCTTTTCCAAGTCAGATAAGGCTTTGGCGAAATTTTTATTTTTGCTTTGCTGGGTAGTTGTTTTTATAGAAAACACTCTCTGTGCTCACTTTAAATGTGTTCCTTTCACCTGGGTGTGTTTCAAAAATGGTTACTTTTCTTGTTTCCCTGTGCAAACTAGAGGGCATTTTTCTCCCATTTTCACTGTGAGAACCTGATGGGGCTCCTAG
>NW_027905157.1:0-235 GCF_054177405.1 Leptonychotes weddellii | reverse complement strand
GGGGCGGGGGGGGGGAGGATGGGTTACCCTGGTGGTGGGTATTGAGGAGGGCACATTCTGCATGGTGCACTGGGTGTTATGCACAAACAATGAATCATGGAACACTTCATCTAAAACTAATGATGTAATGTAGGGGGATTAACATAAGAATAAAAGAAAAGAAAAGAATAAAAAAATAAAAATAAAAATAAAAATAAATTCATTAGGGTTGAATTCCTGTTATAAAATAAGAAAG
>NW_027905156.1:0-235 GCF_054177405.1 Leptonychotes weddellii | reverse complement strand
AAAAGCCATGAATTCTATGTGCAGTATTCCCCTAGTGCTGGAGTTCTGCCATTCTCATTGATCGCTAAACTTGGTCTTGTCTGGCTGTTCTCGCTGATCTTCTGGGGGAGGGACCTGTTGCTGTGGTTCCCAAATGTCTTTGCAGGAGGCGGAATTGCCCCGCCCTTGCCGGTCCGGGCTAAGTAATCTGCTTGGGTTTGCTCTCTGGGCTTTTGTTCCCTGCGAGCTTTCCGTA
>NW_027905155.1:0-235 GCF_054177405.1 Leptonychotes weddellii | reverse complement strand
TGATACGACATTCACGGCCGCCGTGGTAAGGCTGCTCCTCACCTTGATTATTTTATTCCATCTTCACCCAGGTTGAAGGAATCCACTTTCCTCCCCCGCATTTAGGTTCAGGGAGGGGAGCTCACTTGTCCAGCGGACCGGGCTAGAAAGTTGTGGAATCGAGATGCTAACGTCGGGCCTCTTCATCCACCCTGCAAGTGCCCCTCCCCATGCTGAAGCCGCAGAAGCAGCCTGA
>NW_027905154.1:0-235 GCF_054177405.1 Leptonychotes weddellii | reverse complement strand
TGGAGCACTCCTGGCGGGAATGTAAAATAGCACAACTGCTACGGACAAAGGTGTGGTTGCTCCTCAGAACAATGAAGCACAGCGTCACCCTGTGACCAGCAACCCCACTTCTGGTTGTAAACTCAGCAGCTGAAAGCAAGGGCTCTGAGGGATATCTGCACACCCATGTTCACAGCACATCATTCTCAACAGCCAACAGTTGGAAGCAACCCTCATGTCTGCCAGCAGATGAATG
>NW_027905153.1:0-235 GCF_054177405.1 Leptonychotes weddellii | reverse complement strand
GGACTACTGGGGAAGCTCTACCACAGCCATTAACACGTTCCTACTCCTCTAGATCTCTGACAGCGCTGACTGACTGACTACACGACTTACGGGGCCCTTGTCACGCCTTCCATAATCGGAACAAAGTCCTTTCTGTGCACAAGGCTAAGGATACAAAGATGGATAGCCTGCCATCCAGACCCTAGAATCCAGCAGTCACGGATCTGCCAGCCGACCACAACATAAGAGGATGAAT
>NW_027905152.1:0-235 GCF_054177405.1 Leptonychotes weddellii | reverse complement strand
CTCCTAAGGGGTGTGTGTGTGTGTGTGTGTGTGTGTGTGTGTGTGTGTGTGTGTGTGTGTGTGTTTAACATTTTGTAACAGAGATAACATCAACTTCCTTGGATTTAAGTAAACCCAGGCAGAATCAAAGTTTTAATTTTAATACTAATAACTCTAAAGATGTGTATTTTAATTAAACCAATAACCTTAAATTAGCTTTAATGCCAAACATTTTCCCAGATCACATGAACTTGAA
>NW_027905151.1:0-235 GCF_054177405.1 Leptonychotes weddellii | reverse complement strand
CGCCCGCAGCGGGAACGCAGGTCCCGTCCGAGGCCAGGGCCGGGGGACGCCGAGGTCGCCGCGGTTATGGAGGCCCCCGCGGCCGGGAGCCGCGGGGCGGCGCGGGGCGCTCCCGGTGGGGAGCCGCTGACGGCCGGGGGCCGGGAGGTAACTACATTGTTAAACGGTTCTCAGAGATTTCTAGCTCAAGGATTTTTTTTGATTTACTTTTTTTGCTTCTCCATTTCTCTAATCT
>NW_027905150.1:0-235 GCF_054177405.1 Leptonychotes weddellii | reverse complement strand
GATCCAACATACATTAAAAGGATCATCCACCATGACCAAGTTGGATTTATCCCCGGGATGCAAGCATGGTCCACATTTGCAAATCAATCAATGTGATAGAACACATTAATAAGAGGAGAGAGAAGAACCATATGGTCCTCTCAACTGATGCAGAAAAAGCATTTGACAAAATACAGCATCCTTTCCTGATTAAAACCCTTCAGAGTATAGGGATAGAGGGAACATTCCTCAAGTT
>NW_027905149.1:0-235 GCF_054177405.1 Leptonychotes weddellii | reverse complement strand
AATGATGTAATGTATAGTGATTAACATAACATAATAAAAAAAAAAGAAACTATCTCCAATCAGCAGGTCCCTCTGAACCTACGAATTCCAATTCTTTTTTTTAAAGACACTTTTTGTTTCTCTAAATATGTTTCTCTTTTCTTGCCTTAGGATTTCCTCAAGTTTTTAACTTATTTGAAGGGTCGAGATACCTAACCTACGTGGGCCTGATGTCTAATCAGTCTTCCCTGGGAAC
>NW_027905148.1:0-1482 GCF_054177405.1 Leptonychotes weddellii | reverse complement strand
TAGCATGTGATCTATTCTGAAGAATGTTCCATGGGCACTAGAGAAGAATGTGTATTCTGTTGCTTTGGGATGGAATGTTCTGAATATATCTGTGAAGTCCATTTGGTCCAGTGTGTCACTTAAAGTCTTTATTTCCTTGTTGATCTTTTGCTTAGATGATCTGTCCATTTCAGTGAGGGGGGTGTTAAAGTCCCTTACTATTATTGTATTGTTGTTGGTGTGTTTCTTTGCTTTTGTTATTAATTGGTTTATATAATTGGCTGCTCCCATGTTAGGGGCATAGATATTTACAATTGTTAGATCTTCTTGTTGGATAGACCCTTTAAATATGATATACTGTCCTTCCTCATCTCTTATTACAGTTTTTGGTTTAAAATCTACTTTGTCTAATATAAGGATTGCCACCCCAGCTTTCTTTTGGTGTCCATTAGCATGGTAAATGGTTTTCCACCCCCTCACTTTCAATCTGGGGGTGTCTTTGGGTCTAAAATGAGTCTCTTGCAGACAGCATATCGGTGGGTCTTGTTTTTTTATCCAATCTGATTGGGGCATTTAGCCCATTTACATTCAGGGTAACTATTGAAAGATATGAAATTGGTGCCTCTGTATTGCATGTCAGGTGACTGTTACTCTATATTGTCTGTGTTCCTTTCTGGTCTATGTTACTTTTAGGCTCTTTCTTTGCTTAGAGGACCCCTTTCAATATTTCTTGTGGGGCTGGTTTTGTGTTTGCAAATTCCTTTAGTTTTTCTTTGTCCTGGAAGCTTTTTATCTCTCCTTCTATTTTCAGTGATAGCCTAGCTGGATATGGTATTCTTGGCTTCATATTTTTCTCATTTAGTGCCCTGAATATATCATGCCAGTCCTTTCTGGCCTGCCAGCCTCTGTGGATAGGTCTGTTGCCAATCTAATGCTTCTACCATTGTAGCTTGCAGATCTCTTCTCCCAGGCTGCTTTCAGGATTTTCTCCTTGTCTCTGAGACTCGTAAGTTTTACTATTAGATGTCGGGGTGTTGACCTATTTTTATTGATTTTGACGGGGAGTTCTCTCTGCCTCCTGGATTTTGATGCCTGTTTCCTTCCCCAAATTAGGGAAGTTCTCTGCTATAATTTGCTCCAATATACCTTCTGCCCCTCTCTCTTTTTCTTCTTCTTCTGGGATCCCAATTATTCTAATATTGTTTCATCTGTGGCATCACTTATCTCTCGAATTCTCCCCTTGTGATCCGGTAGTTGTTTATCTCTTTTTCTCAGCTTCTTTATTCTCTATCATTTGGTCTTCTGTATCACTAATTCTCTCTTCTGCCTCATTTATCTTAGCAGTTAGAGCCTCCTTTTTTTTATTGCACCTCATTAAGAGCCTTTTTTTATTTCGCCTTGGTTAGATTTTAATTTTTTTATTTCTCCAGAAAGGGTTTCTCTAATATCCTCCATGCTTTTTTCAAGCCCAGCTAGTATCTTTAAAATCGTCATTCTGAACTC
>NW_027905147.1:0-235 GCF_054177405.1 Leptonychotes weddellii | reverse complement strand
AAGTTCTTCGAGATAATATTTGTTAAGGGTCAATATTATTGCACTCAGTGAGAACTTGATCTTGTAGTGCAATTTTAACAGTGTAAAGAAGAGTGATCAAGTCAATGTATATGCCACTGGAAATTAACATTAATATTTCATCCTGTGATTTTAATAAACCATCATCTTTTAAAAATTAGGCTTTAGGAATGACTTTCCAGTTAAACTGTCTAGGTGCTGATGATTTTTGCCAACA
>NW_027905146.1:0-235 GCF_054177405.1 Leptonychotes weddellii | reverse complement strand
CTGAGAGGAGACGAAATCCAGGTCTCCTACTCCTCTGCCATCTTCTATTTTATCACCATTGACTTTTTTTTGGACTGAGAAAACCCAGAATTGTATGGTAACAGTTTGAGTAAAATATCGTTTATATGTCTTGTGTTTCAGAGTCTGACCTATTATCGGCTTTCACTGATCACAGACTCAACACCCTGTGATTCTCAGTATTCAGAGGTGTAGAGAGAAGCTCATTCAGAACTAG
>NW_027905145.1:0-235 GCF_054177405.1 Leptonychotes weddellii | reverse complement strand
GCCCAGAGAGAGGCTTGATTCTAGTTGGCCAGGGAAAGACTGAGTTTCCAGAAAGGAAAGTGGGGCTACTGTGCCTCTTGGTGTCTCCAAATGCAGGCCAATCTCTCCACTCACCTTGTCCCCACGACTCCCTCCTCTCTCCTCCTTCCCTTCTCCCCCCGCCCCGCCCTGGCCCTTTCCCTGCTTAGCTCACTATGTCCATTACTGGCCAAGGTTCTCCCAGAGGATTGCTTGC
>NW_027905144.1:0-235 GCF_054177405.1 Leptonychotes weddellii | reverse complement strand
CCACCTGTGGCTCTGCTCCCTCCTAGGGCCCTGTCCCCTGTATCCAGACAGTGGAAGAGCAAGGAGCAGAGAGACCCATGCAGAGCAGGCATTACACGCCAGAGTGGGACGCTCGTGTGAGGTTGGAATGGGACATGGCAGTGTCCCAATGGGCCATCAGAGATGGCCCCACGAGAAGGTGATATCACAACAAATACCTAGTGCACCACCTGCATTTGAAGAGTCAGAGAATTCT
>NW_027905143.1:0-235 GCF_054177405.1 Leptonychotes weddellii | reverse complement strand
AGAGACTGTCTTTTTTCCATTGGACATTCTTTCCGGCTTTGTCGAAGGTTAGTTCACCATAGAGTTGAGGGTCCATTTCTGGGCTCTCTATTCTGTTCCATTGATCTATGTGTCTGTTTTTGCGCCAGTACCATGCTGTCTTGATGATCACAGCCTGAGGTTACCTTTAAATCAACCAGGCCTAGCTCCCAGGCTGGAGATGAAGTCACCTTTCGCTGAAGCACGTGGGTTTTGG
>NW_027905142.1:0-235 GCF_054177405.1 Leptonychotes weddellii | reverse complement strand
AGGCCTTAAGAGAAAGGATTGAGGTACCCCATAGAAGGAATTTTACTTCCAGATCACTTTCAGACTTAAGACTGCAACATCAGCTCTTCCCTGCATCTCCAGCCTGCTGACCTGCCCTGTAGATTTTGGACTTACCAGTCCCCGCAACTGCATGAGCCAATTCCTTAAAACAATCCCCTCCCCTCCCCTCCCCTCCCCTCCCCTTCCCCTCTCCTCCCCTCTTTCCTTCCCTTCC
>NW_027905141.1:0-235 GCF_054177405.1 Leptonychotes weddellii | reverse complement strand
CGAGCGAGGCCATGCAGCCCCCAGACAGCATCCTATGACAGACCGAAACCATGGGTCTGAGCCTCCTGCTGGCTGCTTGTTTGGCCAAACGCAAACTTCTTAACCCTTCGGCCTTGTGGTTCCTTTATCAGTTAAATGAGGATGATGCTAACAGTAATGATGCCTGAGTCCTAGGGCTGATCGGAAGGTTTAATGAGACCGTAAACCTACAGCGCTCAGTCCGGTCCCTGGCACG
>NW_027905140.1:0-235 GCF_054177405.1 Leptonychotes weddellii | reverse complement strand
CCGGACTCCAGGATCATGACCTGAGCCGAAGGCAGTTGCTTAACCAACTGAGCCACCCAGGCACCCCTCAACAGCTCTTTTTAGATCCATGAGAGAATTGAAATCACAGGGCAAATGGCTACCCCCAGATTAGAGAAACATGGGTGGAAACAGAACCACAGAAGAGACTTAGCATGGGCAAGTTTAAGAAATTAAAACATTAGTGGGGCCAAGGGTTAATAAAGCCCTCACACTT
>NW_027905139.1:0-235 GCF_054177405.1 Leptonychotes weddellii | reverse complement strand
GTGGCTGACTGAACATAATAAGAAAACATTGGAAAGAAAGAAAAAAAGAAGAACCGAAGAGGCCTTTGCGAGAGAGCATTTAGGCACACAGGATTCTGGGAAATGGGAGAAGCTAGAGGGTGACCGAGGGTTCTGGCTGCATTCACAGCTGCATGCAGAGTCCGGTCCCTTCCTGCCCCCCCCACCATGCAGCCGGGGGCGGGCTCTCCCCAAAGGCACTCACTCGGTCACTCTG
>NW_027905138.1:0-235 GCF_054177405.1 Leptonychotes weddellii | reverse complement strand
AAACTAGAGAAAGTAGACCAGACTAAATGTGAAGCAACCAGAAAGAAAAGACTAGGGTAGAGAGGAATGAAGAGACAGAGAAACCCAACTATATCAAAAGCTGGCTCTCTGAAAACATCCACCAAAATCTGATAGACCTTCAGCTAGACAGATCAAGAAAATAAAAAGCCTCAAATGACTAAAATCAGAAATGAAAGTGGGCAGGGGGTGCCTGGGCAGCTCAATCCATTGGCAT
>NW_027905137.1:0-1482 GCF_054177405.1 Leptonychotes weddellii | reverse complement strand
CATTTGTTATTTCTTGTCTTGTCAATGGTTGCCATTCTAACTGGTGTAAAGTGGTATCTCAATGTAGTTTTGATTTGAATTTCCCTGGTGGATCATGATGATCAACGTTTTTTCATGTGTCTGTCAGCCGTTTGTATGTCTTCTTCAGAGAAGTGTCTGTTCATGTCTTCTGCCCATTTTTTGACTTGATTATTTGTTTTTTGGGTGTTGAGTTTGAGAAGTTTTTTATAAATCTTGGATACCAGCCCTTTATCTGTAGTGTCATTTGCAAATATCTTCTCCCATTCTGTGGGTTGCCTCTCTGTTTTGTTGACTGTTTCCTTTGCTGTCCAGAAGCTTTTTATCTTGATGAAGTCCCAAAGGTTCATTTTTGCTTTTGTTTCACTAGCCTCTGGAGATGTATCTTGAAAGATGTTGCTGTGGCTGATGTCGAGGTGGTTACTGCCTATGTTCTCCTCTAGAATTTTGATGGATTCCTATGTCACAATGAGGTCTTTCATTAAGTCTTCTCAACAGCCTTGCCAGACTCTGTCCAACTTCATGCTCCCTGCAGGGCAGTGGGGGTGGTGGGGGTGGCAGTGGGGAGGAAGATGGCAGAGGAGTAGGGGACCCTATTCCGACTGGTCCCGAGAATTGAGCTGGATACCTACCAGACCACTCTGAACACCCACAAAATCAGCCTGAGATGTAAGAAGATAGATCTGGATCTCTACAAACAGAATATCACAGGAGGTTTGTTTAGAGGTAAGAAGCGGGGAACCAGGTTTCAAGGTACGAAGCGGGGAACCATGATTCCATGGGCAAATAAACAGATAAAAAGAAGGGGGAGGGCGTCTGGCTGTGGGGATCCTACACCGCAGGTGAGCAATAGCCTCGCGCGCTGGGGACGGGGCACAGACTCGCAGACCAGTAGCGGCAGAGAAAGGACTTTAGGGCAGGCCCCGGATGGAAACCCAGAGAAGCGGGGCCGCGTGTGCAAACTGGGGGTGGCTGGTGGTTTTAGAAGCACAAAGGGCAGAGGTGTGCCCCGACCTGGAGGCGAGGACTGGGAATGCTGCTGAGGGGCACACAACCCAGGACTGCAGTTTATAGCAGCACAGACGGAAACAGAGATGGTGTGGCCTGGAGAGCTCACTGAAGAACAGGCTGTGATCTCTCTGCTCTGAGGCAGAGGGTTGGAAATGGGCTCTTCTGCTCTCTCAGAAGAGACGCGGAAAGCCGCCAGTGAACAAAAGCCCCCAGAAAATGGTTTTCACTACGCCCATCCCCCGCCACAGGTGGGCAGGGCAACTCTGCCCAAACAGGGCTGCCTGAGTAACAGGGTGGGAGACCCCTCCCCCAGAAGACAGGCTGGGAAAACAAGAGGCCAGCAACCCTAAGTCCCTAGAAAACAGGTGCATCTTGCTTGGGTTGTGGTCAATAATTTGGACTCTGCACATTCCCTCAACCACCCATCAACAGAATGACTAGGAGGAGGAACCC
>NW_027905136.1:0-235 GCF_054177405.1 Leptonychotes weddellii | reverse complement strand
ATGCCTGTCTGTATATATATATGTGTGTGTGTATGTGTATGTGTGTATATATTCTGTATCTATACATGTATAGGTGTGTATAGGTATGTATATTATGTATATATATATGAACATGAGTGTATATGTGTATGTGTATATATATGTATATGTGTGTGTCTGTTTCTATAAAATATACAGAGAGGGAAAGCAAGAGCAAAGGGCTGCTGTTTTCCTAAATTCTACACAGCTTTGTTGC
>NW_027905135.1:0-235 GCF_054177405.1 Leptonychotes weddellii | reverse complement strand
ATGTTGGCTGCATCTGAGCTGACTTGGAACGATAGCGTAGGGTAGGGAGAGGTGAGACCCACAGGAGGAGGACTCCCGTCTGCTGGAACCAACAGTCTGAGGAGCTGCGGGAAGAAAGGACATGTTAGAACAGCAGGTCACGTGGAGGTGGCTGATGAGGCTGGAAAGCTGGGCTGGGGCCAAGTGAGGAAGAGCCTCCTGTGCTAGTCTGTGCGGCCACACTTTCAGGGGAGTC
>NW_027905134.1:0-235 GCF_054177405.1 Leptonychotes weddellii | reverse complement strand
CTTATTTTACATTCATGAAAAGGCAAAACTATAGCAACAGAGATCAGATCTGTGGCTGCCAGGACTGGAGATGGGGAAGAGATGGAAGACAAAAAGGCATAAGGCAACTTTGAAGAATGATGGAAATATTCTATCTATCTAGATTGAAATGGTGGTTATGTGACTGTAGATGTTTATCCAGAACTCACGGAACTATACCACTAAAAAATCTACATTGCGTGTAAATTTACCTTAA
>NW_027905133.1:0-235 GCF_054177405.1 Leptonychotes weddellii | reverse complement strand
AGCCATCCATGCCCCATTTCAGTGCATGGCATCATGCCATGTCCTATACACACCAGGAAAAGTGGACCACACTTGATGCCCCCTTTTCCATCATACCCCCATATCCAACTGGAAATTTAAGCCTTTTTATCCTCCACTAAAAATCCTTGGGAAAGAATCTCCTTTTTCCATTATTTTGTCCTCTTTTGCAGGAGACTCAAATTACCCAAATCTGATCCATTGTTGCCCCCATGGA
>NW_027905132.1:0-235 GCF_054177405.1 Leptonychotes weddellii | reverse complement strand
GAGTGTGTATGTGTGTACATACATACATATGTGAGTGTGTGTACATACATATGTGTGTACATATATATGTGAGTGTCTGTATGTGTGTACATACATATATGTGTGTATATACATATATATGTGAGTGTATGTGTGTACATTCATATATATGTGTGTGTGTATGTGTGTACATATATACACACACACATATATATATATATAGTTAAAAAGTAAAAAAATACTAAAAGGCTTAATA
>NW_027905131.1:0-235 GCF_054177405.1 Leptonychotes weddellii | reverse complement strand
CATATATATAACTTTATAAATTTCTTGCTAGGTGTCTCTTCTTGAGATTGGATAATCTCAACTCTTTTAGTATTTTCAATGAACTCTTACTATCTATGTAACATTGTAGCATTTTCGGAGCTCTTTGTATTTTCCATATTCCAAATTCCATTTCCATGTTTATAAGCCCAGCTTTAGTCCCCCATCTTTTAAATTTCAAGCCTACCAAAGTTGAAACAGTAGTACAAGGATACCA
>NW_027905130.1:0-235 GCF_054177405.1 Leptonychotes weddellii | reverse complement strand
ACATAAAGCCAATAATTCCACACAGTATAATGCATACAGGAATTCTACACAAGTCTTCCTGCAGATAATATGGTTAGAATTTTATCTGGCAAACAGTAGCTATAGACCCTGACCAAATCTAAAAATAATTTGCATTTAGCTACTGTAAAAACACACACAAGAACTCTTTTCATTGGCTACTGTTAAATTTTTGGAAGTAGACATGAAGATAAAACACATAATCTCTAATTCATTA
>NW_027905129.1:0-235 GCF_054177405.1 Leptonychotes weddellii | reverse complement strand
GGGAAGGGCAACACATCATTCTTAGTTGCTGTTGCGTTTAACCTCCTGCTTAAATTACACAGATTTTGGGTGGCTCAGTCGTTAAGTGTCTGCCTTCGGCTCAGGTCATGATCCCGGGATCCTGGGATCGAGCCCCGCATCGGGCTCCCTGCTCAGCAGGGACTCTGCTTCTCCCTGTCCTGTTCAGTGGTTCTTAGTTTTTTCACCAAGTTGTGCAACCATCACCATAATCAGT
>NW_027905128.1:0-235 GCF_054177405.1 Leptonychotes weddellii | reverse complement strand
TTTTTATCAATAAAGTATTTTTTTAATTAAGATGTATAGACTTATCTTTAAGACATAATGCTATTGCACACTTAGTAGACTACACTCTAGTGTAAACACGACTTTTATATGCACTGGGAAACCAAAAAATTCATTTGACTCACTCAGTTGTGATATTTGCTTTATTTCAGTGGTCTGCAACTGAACTTGCAATATCTCCAAGGTATGCCTATATTCTAATTTTCATGAAATACCA
>NW_027905127.1:0-235 GCF_054177405.1 Leptonychotes weddellii | reverse complement strand
TTTCTGTGATACACTTAGAAATCATTGATTAATCATCTCAGTGCTTTTATGAAATGAATGTTATCTCTATAGTTACAGGATTTAAAATTGAAACTTTTTTTTTTTTTTAAATAAACCTGAGCATTATCTACTTTGAGTAGGATTCAAATCATTGTTGGGGGAAATGTTTTAATATGTGAATTTGGTGGTACAAAGCAATCTGTCAGTGTATGGTACAGATTAATTTTGATTTCTT
>NW_027905126.1:0-1482 GCF_054177405.1 Leptonychotes weddellii | reverse complement strand
TTTTTGATTGCACCTCATTATAGCCTTTTTGATTTCGACTTGGTTAGATTTTAGTTCTTTTATTTCTCCAGAAAGGGTTTCTCTAATAACTTCCATGCTTTTTTCAAGCCCAGCTAGTATCTTTAAAGTGATGATTCTGAACTCTAGATCCGACATCGTACTAATGTACGTATTGAGTAGGTCCCTGGCAGTCGGTACTACCTCTTGTTCTTTTGTTGAGGTGATTTTTTCTGTCTTGTCATTTTGTCCAGAGGAGAATAGATGAATGAGAGAACAAAATGCTAACAGGGTAACAAGAGCCCAGGGCCAGATGGCTTCCCAGGGGAATTCTACCAAACATTTAAAGAAGAATTAATACCTATTCTTCTGAAACTGTTCCAGAAAATAGAAATGGAAGGAAAACTTCCAAACTCATTTTATGAGACCAGCATTACCTTGATCCCAAAACCAGACAAAGACCCCAACAAAAAGGAGAACTACAGACCAATATCCTTGATGAACATGGATGCAAAAATTCTCGCCAAAATACTAGCCAATAGGATCCAACAGTACATTAAAAGGATTACTCACCATGACCAAGTGGGATTTATTCTTGGGCTGCAAGGTTGGTTCAACATCCTCAAATCAATCAGTGTGATACAATACATTAATAAAAGAACGAAGAACCATCTGATCCTTTCAATAGATGCAGAAAAAGCATTTGACAAAGTACAGCATCCTTTCTTGATTAAAACCCTTCAGAGTGTGGGGATAGACGGTACATACCTCAATATCATTAAAACCATCTATGAAAAACCCACAGCGAAGATCATTCTCAATGGGGAAAAACTGAAAGCTTTCCCCTAAGGTCGGGAACATGACAGGGATGTCCACTATCACCACTGCTATTCAACATAGTATTAGAAGTCCTAGCCACAGCGATCAGACAACAAAAAGAAATAAAAGGCATCCAAATCGTTAAAGAAGAAGTCAAACTCTCACTCTTTGCAGATGATATGATACTTTGTGTGGAAAACCCAAAAGACTCCACCCCAAAACTGCTAGAACTCTTACAGGAATTCAGTAAAGTGGCAGGATATAAAATCAATGCACAGAACTCATTTGCATTTATATACACCAACAAGACAGAAGAAAGAGAAATGAAGGAGTCGATCCTATTTACAATTGCACCCAAAACCATAAGATATCTAGGAATAAATCAAAGAGGCAAAGAATCTGTACTCAGGAAAGTATAAAATACTCATGAAAGAAATTGAGGAAGACACAAAGAAATTGAAAAATGTTCCATGCTCATGGATTGGAAGAACAAATATTGTGAAGATGTCAATGCTACCTAGAGCAATCTACACATTCAATGCAATCCGCATCAAAATACCATCCACTTTTTTCAAAGAAATGTAACAAATAATCCTAAAATTTGTATGGAACCAGAAAAGACCCCGAATAGCCAGAGGAATGTTGAAAAAGAAAAGTAAAGCTGGC
>NW_027905125.1:0-235 GCF_054177405.1 Leptonychotes weddellii | reverse complement strand
AGTGCCGGGAAGACGTACAGGAATTTTGTGAGGGCGGAACCGAGATCTCTCTGACCTTGTCTGGGCAGATGGGGGGAGGGCACATGGCCTCGTCGAGAAAGCGATGCATGAGTTTGAGCTGAGCCCTGACGCTGTAAACAGGTGAAACTGGATTGATTGGAGAAGAGTTTCGGGGGTGGGGGGCAACAGCATATGCAAAGGCCCTGAGTCAGAAGGGAGCATAACTATTTAATAG
>NW_027905124.1:0-235 GCF_054177405.1 Leptonychotes weddellii | reverse complement strand
ACCATACATTACATCATCAGTTTTTGATGTAGTGTTCCATGATTCATTGTTTGCATGTAACACCCAGTGCTCCATTCAGTACGTGCCCTCTTTAATACCCATCACCAGGCTAACCCCTAGAACCTTCAGTTTGTTTCTCAGAGTCCATAGTCTCTCATGGTTCATCTCCCCCTCCGATTTCCCCCCACTTCATTCTTCCACTCCTGCTATCTTCTTCTTCTTCTTTTTTTTAACA
>NW_027905123.1:0-235 GCF_054177405.1 Leptonychotes weddellii | reverse complement strand
AACAGGAAAGTTCCCATGTAATCACACCAAACAAATAGTCTGTTCCACAAGGATCCAGACTAAAACATTATGTTTGTGAAACTATCATGAGACAAAGCAGGAGATTAAGCATGCAAATGTGATTTGTCAATTCTAAGGGACTTAAACAACTTAAGAATCAATCTGATGCCTGTATTTATGTTCACTCTCATGTTTTAGATGTTTATTTTTTGATAGCACATCTAACTATGTTTGC
>NW_027905122.1:0-235 GCF_054177405.1 Leptonychotes weddellii | reverse complement strand
TAGACACAGAACTTCCTAAGTGTTTTAGTACATATTTTATCTTGTGTATTGGTCTGTCTTTAATAATAAAAATGGGCAGGGATAAAGATACAGGTTTCTTTCTATAAGTAACACCTCTCATCATAGGGGAAGGTCCTGTACTGCCCTGAGCAAAACTACTGCTAGGATCCCACATTGCTTTCTGTTCCCATTTCCTTTTCTTGGGCCAATGACAGTTCCTTCCAGGGGTTTCTAA
>NW_027905121.1:0-235 GCF_054177405.1 Leptonychotes weddellii | reverse complement strand
AGTGAAATTATACTTCCTGATTGTGTGCTGTAGGCGTTTTATTTCTTTTTTTTTTAATGTTTCCTTATTTTTTTTTAAATTTTATTTATTCATTTGAGACACAGAGATACAGAGAGAGAGAGAGAGAGCATGAGCAGGGAGAGAGGCAGAGGGAGAAGCAGGCTCCCCGCTGAGCCAGGAGCCCGATGTGGGGCTCGATTCCAGGACTCTGGGATCATGACCTGAGCCGAAGGCA
>NW_027905120.1:0-235 GCF_054177405.1 Leptonychotes weddellii | reverse complement strand
TGGTGCAACCACTCTGGAAAACAGTATGGAGGTTCTTCAAAAAGTTGCAAATAGAGCTACCATACGATCTAGCAATTGCACTACTGGATATTTACCCTAAAGATACAAATGTAGGGATCCGAAGGGGTACATGCACCCCAGTGTTTATAGCAACAATGTCCACAATAGCCAAACTGTGGAAAGAGCCAAGATGTCCATCAACAGATGAATGGATAAAGAAGATGTGGTATATATA
>NW_027905119.1:0-235 GCF_054177405.1 Leptonychotes weddellii | reverse complement strand
ATGCCTGTCTGTATATATATATGTGTGTGTGTATGTGTATGTGTGTATATATTCTGTATCTATACATGTATAGGTGTGTATAGGTATGTATATTATGTATATATATATGAACATGAGTGTATATGTGTATGTGTATATATATGTATATGTGTGTGTCTGTTTCTATAAAATATACAGAGAGGGAAAGCAAGAGCAAAGGCCTGCTGTTTTCCTAAATTCTACACAGCTTTGTTGC
>NW_027905118.1:0-235 GCF_054177405.1 Leptonychotes weddellii | reverse complement strand
ACGCGGAACAGTACCTGGTACATCGTAAATGCTGTCTACATTTTTCTATATGAAGCACGAGTAGCAGCATGAATAAGAAATGTTGCTAGGCACTATTTGCCTTCCTCAAGTCACTCCTACGGCCAGCAGGTGTGGCAGGCTTTCAGCCATTGGTAAGGTCACATGAGGCACTTTTTCCCAAGGTTCCCAGATGACTATCCCCGGGCCATATGGTAACACCTGAGCCCTAGCTCTA
>NW_027905117.1:0-235 GCF_054177405.1 Leptonychotes weddellii | reverse complement strand
AAAAGTAGAATAGAATGGACAAATCTCTCATACAGAAAAAAAAAAATCCTAATAATTTATATAGGCAGTGCCCTCTCAAGGAGAAGGAGCAATACTTCCCCTCCATTGAGTGTGGGCTGTGCACAGTGACTTTCTCCTAAAAACTGAAGGAGAAAAATGAGTAACTCCACTCAAGAAATACAACAAAAATAATAAGTCACGTGATCAAGGTCAACATAAACAGTAATAATCATGC
>NW_027905116.1:0-235 GCF_054177405.1 Leptonychotes weddellii | reverse complement strand
GTGTCTCCTGCCAAAGAAAGATGTTGGCATGGTGGTATCAGATCTCCAGGCCTTGGAGAGATCTCCCGAAGTCTGCCATGAGTCGCTGTGTCCCGGACTCCAGAGACTGTGTCTGTTGGGCCTATTGTGCCAGCTTTGTTAGTAGTGAGAAGCCCTTTCCCTCTCAGAAGTGACCTGGTTTCCAGAAGACATGAGACGGTCCCCCTCCTCTAATAGCCCCGTGTGACCAGGCTGT
>NW_027905115.1:0-1482 GCF_054177405.1 Leptonychotes weddellii | reverse complement strand
TTTTTTTTTTTTAAAGATTTTATTTATTTATTTGACAGAGAGATAGAGAGAGAGAACAAGTAGGCAGAGAGGCAGGCAGAGGGAGAGGGAGAAGCAGGCTCCCTGCCGAGCAGGGAGCCCGATGCGGGGCTCGATCCCAGGACCCTGGGATCACGACCTGAGCCGAAGGCAGCCGCTTAACCAACTGAGCCACCCAGGCACCCCAATTTTTTGAGGATTTTTATGCATGTCTTTGAATAGGTATATGTAAGAGTGGGAGTTGGAGAAAGGCATGTAGTTTAAAATTTTTAAACACCAATGTGTTTTCTGGATGACTACCATGATACAGATTGACATAGTCACCAGGGTTATGATCAGCACTGGTTGGAATATGAAGAGTCTTAGATAAAGGAGGGGCAGGACCTCACCTTGCTCTTCAATCTCACACGTGTTCTCCATCTTCTGGGTCCCAGTGCGTGCATGGCAACAGCAGCCTCATAAACGGCTTTGCTTTGCACGTGCTACAGCTTTCTTACCCAACCACCGGAACTAACTGAATGCTTTCTCTTGTTAAATAAAAAATTGAGGTTTTCTTTTTGTGAAGTTTTTACTGTTGTAGAAGGTAGTTTCAGTACGTAAGACAGAAAGATAGCTTAAAGTCAGGAGTAGTCTTGTAAATGATGTGAAATGTGGTTATAGGAACATAACCTTGAGTATAAAAGTATCATGCATATGTAATACCTAATATGTATTATAGAATATATCTGTAAAGTATTATTTCGTAGTGTTTTTAATTACACAAAAGGAAGCTTATAATTTAATTCATGTTAAGAGATAGAATACGACTCTACCGAACAAGTTCCTAAAACCTGAGTGTTTATGGAGTCCATCTTGGTTCTCAATATCATTTTTTGGCCTTTGTCATTTCAAAGGTTCCCTGTCTTTCTTAATTCGCAACAGCAATTTAAATGGGTGTCATGTAAGCAAGATGATATGTGCCCTTTCTATAGAGAGACGTGTATTTAAATGTTGGAACTATAACCTTTTGAAGGGGTGTGTGAACATTCTGTACCCCAAATGGGGGTCATATCCAGTTTCAGGAATACCCACTGAAACCATAATCCGTTTGTGATATCTGACCGTAAGCGTTGGATTTGTAGAAGGACTATTCTTCTAGTTACAGAATTCTCTAGTCGAGCTAGAGATTATTTAGATATTTAGAGATTAGAGAGTAAAGCTAAGGAGTTTTAATTGTACATTAAAACATGGCTTCTAGCTTAGTGAAAGAAATTCTAACTTGTTACTTTATTTATAAGTAAAAAGAATGTATTTTTTTGTAGCTGTGTTAGAAGAATTTGATAAAAAGGATTCACACTTGGTAAAAACTGAGTTTTCAGATATGTTATTATATATTTTATTTATTTATTGAATTGTGTTGAGAGGTGTACTCACTGGCCTCTCCTGATGTTTACTTCCATATGCACAATAATCTACTTAATTTTT
>NW_027905114.1:0-235 GCF_054177405.1 Leptonychotes weddellii | reverse complement strand
ATGGCTGAGTAATATTCTGTTATTGGTGTGTGTGTTTGTGTGTGTGTGTGTATGTGTATATAGATATATATATATGTATATATATACACACATCTTCTTTATCCATGTATCTACCCATGGACACTTGGACTGCTTCCATATCTTGGCTATTGTAACTAATGCTGAAGTAAATATAGGGAGGTATGTATACTTTTTTTTTTTATTATTATGTTATGTTAATCACCATACATTACAT
>NW_027905113.1:0-235 GCF_054177405.1 Leptonychotes weddellii | reverse complement strand
TCCCTCAACGGAGCACCACCTCCTGGAAGTTCCACCAGCATCCATGTGGAAATGTGTGGTCTGCTGCTGGGCAGCACCTCTGTGTGGCTTCTAGAGTGCCGCCCTGAGCAGGGGGAGGGTGGGGTGCAGGTAAGATGGATCTGCGTGGACCTCCACTTTGTCTTCCCTGGAGGGCAGAGGCTGGGAGGCTGAGCCCCGCGCTGCCGAGGTGCTGACACACCTGGGGTTCCTGAGG
>NW_027905112.1:0-235 GCF_054177405.1 Leptonychotes weddellii | reverse complement strand
CCTGCCTCCCCTGTCCAAATGCTGCCGGAACCCCCTCCTGTCCGGGCCCTTCCAGGCTTATGAGGCCCCTTTGAGCTGGACGTGGCTGGACTCTGGTCTGTCCCTTCGAGGGACACGTCCTGACCACACGATGTAGACGCCCATGTGATGCCGGCATGAGCTTGTTTTTATCTTCAGGTGACAGCCCAACCCCCCCCCCACCTGCCTCTTCCCTGCACCTGCAGCTGAGCGTGGC
>NW_027905111.1:0-235 GCF_054177405.1 Leptonychotes weddellii | reverse complement strand
AGGGTTCTAGAGGGGACGGGGGTGGGAGGATGGGTTAGCCTGGTGGTGGGTATTGAGGAGGGCACATTCTGCATGGAGCACTGGGTGTTATGCACAAACAATGAATCATGGAACACTTCATCAAGAACTAATGATGTAATGTATTGGGATTAACATAAGAATAAAAAAACAAAACAAAAAACTAATGACATAATGTATGGTGATTAACATAACATAATAAAAAAAAATGTCAAAA
>NW_027905110.1:0-235 GCF_054177405.1 Leptonychotes weddellii | reverse complement strand
GTAAAACAGAAAAGCATAAAGTTTTCTTTTAATGTTTTTTAGTTTGAGAAAACTCATTTATGTGTTCTAGAACTTACATAGTTATTTGTAAAACACACATTTTAGAAGCACCAACTATTTTCTGATTGGTGCAGGTAAGGAAGTAACAGGAAGGGTCAGGAAGGAGCCCCCTCTGTGCTCCTGACGCAGTGGTTCTGTCAGGACTGAGAGGAGAGCCCTGCTTCCAGCTCTCTGC
>NW_027905109.1:0-235 GCF_054177405.1 Leptonychotes weddellii | reverse complement strand
GACAGAATCCCAAGCAGACTCCCCACTGAGCAGGGAGCCCCGAGCTCATGACCCGGAGCTGAACTAAGAGTCAGAAGCTTAACTGACTGTGCCACCCAAGTGCCCCACTAATGCTATGTTTCTTAACAATACTTATTTAACCCCTCTTGCAGATTTGTGTGTTGACTTATAAAAAGAAATGATATCACTATTATGGAGAACCATGAAGAAATAAGAGAATCTTTTTTTTTTTTTT
>NW_027905108.1:0-235 GCF_054177405.1 Leptonychotes weddellii | reverse complement strand
GCTAAGCGAAATAAGTCAGAGAAAGACAAATACCATATGATTTCACTCATATGTGGAATTTAAGAAACAAATGAGCAAAGGAAAAAAAGAGAGAGACACACAAACCAAGAAACAGACTCTTAACTATAGAGAACAAACTGATGGTTACTGGAGGAGAGGCGGGGGGGGGGGGCGATGAGGGAAACAGGTGATGGGGATCAAGGCGGGCACTTGTCATGATGAGCACCAGGTGATG
>NW_027905107.1:0-235 GCF_054177405.1 Leptonychotes weddellii | reverse complement strand
AGCCAAACTGTGGAAAGAGCCAAGATGTCCATCGACAGACGACTGGATAAAGAAGATGTGGTATATATATACAATGGAATATTATGCAGCCATCAAAAGGAATGAGATCTTGCCATTTGCAACGACGTGGATGGAACTGGAGGGTATTATGTTGAGTGAAATAAGTCAAACAGAGAAAGACATGTATCATATGATCTCATTGATATGAGGAATTCTTAATTGCAGGAAACAAACT
>NW_027905106.1:0-235 GCF_054177405.1 Leptonychotes weddellii | reverse complement strand
TGAGGACCTTTAAAAAAAAAAAATACCCCAGGGCGCCTGGGTGGCTCAGTTGGTTAAGCGACTGCCTTCGGCTCAGGTCATGATCCTGGAGTCCCGGGATCGAGTCCCGCATCGGGCTCCCTGCTCGGCAGGGAGTCTGCTTCTCCCTCTGACCCTCCTCCCTCTCATGCTCTCTGTCTCTCATTCTCTCTGTCTCAAAAAAATAAATAAAATCTTAAAAAAAAAAAAATACCCC
>NW_027905105.1:0-235 GCF_054177405.1 Leptonychotes weddellii | reverse complement strand
TTTCCAGAACCCAGTCCTACTCTCCAGGAGGCAGCCACTTTTTTTTTTTTTTAAAGATTTTATTTATTTATTTGAGACAGAGAGAATGAGAGACAGAGAGCATGAGAGGGAGGAGGGTCAGAGGGAGAAGCAGACTCCCTGCCGAGCAGGGAGCCCGATGCGGGACTCGATCCCGGGACTCCAGGATCATGACCTGAGCCGAAGGCAGTCGCTTAACCAACTGAGCCACCCAGGC
>NW_027905104.1:0-1482 GCF_054177405.1 Leptonychotes weddellii | reverse complement strand
TCTTCTTCTTCTTCTTCTTCTTCTTCTTCTTCTTCTTCTTCTTGTTCCTCTTCTTCTTCTTTTTTAACATATAAGGAACTATTTGTTTCAGAGGTACAGGTCTGTGATTCAACAGTCTTACACAATTCACAGTGCTCACCATAGCACACACCCTCGCCAATGTCTATCACCCAGCCACCCCATCCATCTCACCCCCCAACTCCAGCAACCCTCAGTCTGTTTCCTGAGATTAAGAATTCCTCATATCAGTGAGGTCATATGATACATGTCTTTCTCTGATTGACTTATTTCACTCAGCATAATACCCTCCAGTTCCATCCACATTGTTGCCAACGGCAAGATTCCATTCCTTTTGATGGCTGCATAATATTCCATTGTATATATATACCACTTCTTCTTTATCCATTCATCTGTCAATGGACATCTTCGCTCTTTCCAGAGTTTGGCTATTGTGGACATTGCTGCTATAAACATTGGGGTGCACATACCCCTTCGGATCCCTATATTTGTATCTTTGGGGTAAATACCCAGTACTGCAATTGCTGGGTCATAGGGTATCTCTATTTTCAACTTTATGAGGAACCTCCATACTGTTTTCCAGAGTGGCTGCACCAGCTTGCATTCCCACCAACAGTGTAGGAGGGTTTCCCTTTCTCCACATCCCCGCCAACATCTGTCATTTCCTGACTTGTTAATTTTAGCCATTCTGACTGGTATGAGGTGGTATCTCATTGAGGTTTTGATTTGGATTTCCCTAATGCTGAGTGATGTTGAGCACTTTTTCATGTGTCTGTTGGCCATTTGGATGTCTTTTTTGGAAAAATATTTGTTCATGTCTTCTGCCCATTTCTATTCTTTTTTTTTTTTTAAGATTTTATTCATTTACTTGGCAGAGAGAGAGACAGCGAGAGAGGGAACATAAGCAGGGGGAGTGGGAGAGGGGGAAGCAGGCTTCCTGAGAAGCAGGGAGCCCGATGAGAGGCTCATTCCCAGGACTCTGGGATCATGACCTGAGCTGAAGACAGACTCTTAACCGACTGAGACACCCAGGCGCCCCTCTTCTGCCCATTTCTTGATTGGATCATTTGTCCTTTGGGTGTTGAGTTTGACAAGTTCTTTATAGATTTTGGATACTAGCCCTTTATCTGATATGTCATTTGAAAATATCTTCTCCCATTCTCTCAGTTGTCTTTAGGTTTTGTTGACTGTTTCCTTTGCTGTTCAAAAGCTTTTTATCTTGATGAAGTCCCAATAGTTCATTTTTGCCCTGGCTTCCCTTGCCTTTGGTGATGTTTCTAGGAAGAATTTGCTGTGGCTGAGGTCGAAGAGGTTGCTGCCTGTGTTCTCCTTTAGGATTTTGATGGAATCCTGTCTCACATTGAGGTCTTTCAACCTTTTGGAGTCTATTTTTGTGTGTGGTGTAAGGAAATGGTTCAGTTTCATTCTTATGCGTGTGGCTGTCTGATTTTCCCAACACCATTT
>NW_027905103.1:0-235 GCF_054177405.1 Leptonychotes weddellii | reverse complement strand
GGGCGAATCGAGGCCAGCGTGCGTGTTTCTGCCATCGAATATGGGTAAAGTTAGCTCAGTTTGGGAAGATGGTGTACTTCCAAACACGCGTGTGTCTGTAGGGGTGAACTCACCGGGTGTTCTCTAGTCCCGGCCTCGGCCGCCTGGCTGTGTCAGAGGCCGGTGTGACCGGTGCGTGCTACCCCCGCCCCCCCCCCCCGCCTGGCTGTGCGCCCCCAGCCCAACCGGCAGCAGG
>NW_027905102.1:0-235 GCF_054177405.1 Leptonychotes weddellii | reverse complement strand
TTGATGAGGATTTGAGAATGGAAAACGTTGGCAATGTCTCCACAAATTGTACATGGGAACATCCAAAATAATAAAATTTTATTTTTTATTTTTTTTAAAGATTTTATTTATGTATTTGACAGAGAGAGACACAGCGAGAGAGGGAACACAAGCAGGGGGAATGGGAGAGGGAGAATCAGGCCTCCCGCTGAGCAGGGAGCCCGATGCGGGACTCGATCCCAGGACCCTGGGATCA
>NW_027905101.1:0-235 GCF_054177405.1 Leptonychotes weddellii | reverse complement strand
AGAGCCCTGCTTAAATCTTAGACTTTCAGCAAGCATTTCTACTTCAGTTGCCTCATCTTAGGGTGGGGATAGTGGCAGGACCTAAAAACCATGGGACATTGTGCCTGCAGCCACTGAGTCACATTCTTAACACAAATACTTCATTTCATATGAGCCAAATACTCTTGTGATCTCCCTTTTATGGATGAGGAAACTAGTAAACACATACACAGACTTAGATGGCCTACCTGGAGTC
>NW_027905100.1:0-235 GCF_054177405.1 Leptonychotes weddellii | reverse complement strand
ATCTTTGATATCCAGGTATTGCAATATAATAATTTGTCTTTATATCTCACAAAACTGTGCTTAAGTTTTCAGTACCATTTATTTTTCAAGACTTGTTTTTCCTTATATTTATTATTCTCTGACTTCCGAAATTGATACAAAGCAACATTATACCAATTCTAATGATTTAGAAGTGGATTTTAATATTTTTCTTATTTTCTAAATAGTAGCCAGACAATTTATTCTAGTCATAGAG
>NW_027905099.1:0-235 GCF_054177405.1 Leptonychotes weddellii | reverse complement strand
AGATAATAGACTTTTGTTTTTAGCTGATATATCCAGTAAACTCTAGAAATGAACATTTATACAAGGAAAGCGTGAAGTTGCTTGTGTTTTCTTGCTTTCTTTTTTTTTTTTTTTAAAGATTTTATTTATTTATTTGAGACAGAGAGAATGAGAGAGACAGAGAGCACATGAGAGGGGGGAGGGTCAGAGGGAGAAGCAGGCTCCCCGCCGAGCAGGGAGCCCGATGCGGGACTCG
>NW_027905098.1:0-235 GCF_054177405.1 Leptonychotes weddellii | reverse complement strand
GATTGTGGTGATGGTTGTGCAATTTTGTGAGTATATTAAAGAAAACATGAAATTATACATTTTAAACAGATTATATGTGAAGGCCATCTCAATAAAGCTGTCCTATTAAAAATGAAATTCTCGGGGCGCCTGGGTGGCTCAGTCGTTAAGCGTCTGCCTTCGGCTCGGGTCGTGATCCCAGGGTCCTGGGATCGAGCCCTGCATCGGGCTCCCTGCTCCGCGGGAAGCCTGCTTC
>NW_027905097.1:0-235 GCF_054177405.1 Leptonychotes weddellii | reverse complement strand
TCATACACAACCCCTGGATCTCCCTCCCCACCCCCGGAATAACTAACTAAATAAATACAAAACAAAACAAAAACACACAAACAAAATCTCAAAATCATCTTTTCCTCTTTGTGCTTCTGACCTTTCTGTTGTTTTCACCTCCTTCCTTATAATCCCTATCCAATTACGTGAAGGAGCTAAACTCGCTCCTTCCCTTCTTGAACACCTATTCACTCATTAAACCAGCAATCAAGCT
>NW_027905095.1:0-1482 GCF_054177405.1 Leptonychotes weddellii | reverse complement strand
GAAGGACCGCAAGATGGCGCTGATCCAGATGGGCTCGGTGGAGGAGGCCATCCAGGCGCTCATCGACCTGCACAACCACGACCTGGGCGAGAACCATCACCTGCGGGTCTCCTTCTCCAAGTCCACCATCTAGGGCCGCCGTGGACCAGCCTGCCGGCGCCCGGCCACAACTTCCATCATTCCAGAGAAAAGCCACTTTAAAAAGCAGCTGAAGTGACCTTAAAAGACCAGAGATTTTATTTTTTTAAAAGAGAAATCAGTTTACCTGTTTTTAAAAAAATTAAATCCAATTCACCTTGCTCACCCTGGGGAGATGGGGTGCCGGCCTCAGGCTCTTGGTGACGAGTGGACAGTGTGCCCCACTCCCTCCCCAGCCCCCCAAGCCCGTGCCTTCTGCAGCCTCTGTGGGGTGGGCGCTCCCAAACCTCGACTCGGCTTTCTTGTGCCTTAAAACCCGCTGCTCTGGCAGGGCCCTCTCGCGGCAGCAGACGCGTGGGCGGGGGGGCTGGGGGCCGGTGGGTGGGCCTCCCGCATGGGATCATGTGCCTGGTGCAGCGGGAGGCTGTGAGCTGCAGGGTCCAGCCGGCACCCCCAATCCGTTTAATCAAGTGTGTGATTCGCCCCTAACCTGGGGCAAGCCCCCGAGGGCACCATCCCTGTCCTCCTTCAGCTCCGAGCTCTCTGTCCACCGTAAGCTCTGTATTAGGCTTCGATGCAGTTGCAGACACCCGTGCCTAGCAATACTTCCAGTTGACCAAATATTCTAATCTCTCTTCATTTATATGCAAAAGACATAGTTTTAAGTAACTTTTTATATAGCAAGATAAAAATGGTATGAGTGTAATCTCCATTTCCTCCTTGTGGTATGACCTTGCATACTGTACTTTTCTATTTTATTCCTTGTAATGAAGTCGCAGGGCAGGACCTAGTTTCCAGGGCGGCCGGCTGGGGGCCAGCGCAGGGGAGCCTGGTCCTTCCCGAGGACACCTCCAGATGCCTTACTCACACCTAACCTGTCCTCCCTCTGGGGGGACGAGCGCTCTTAAAACTTTCAGGGTTTCCGCTCTCCTGCAGATTTTGGACCAAAGTTTTGTTTTTTTTTTTGTCTGCCTCTAACGCTGGGGCCCGGAAAGTGGGACAGCGGCCCCCGAGTCTTAACTGTCTCCCGCACATCGTCCTGCGCTCAGGGTCCACGGGGCTCCCCTGTGAGCAGACCGTGTGCTGGCCAGCCCCTCCCTCGGGCCTGGACCCTCGAGTTTCCGTGTTGGGGTGGAACAAGGGTGTAAATATTTATAATTTTTTTTATACCTGTTGTAAAACGAGGGGCAGCAAACATGGTTTTTTATAAAGGTGACACAGATGTATATTTTGGTAACCCGCAGTTACAGGCTCAGTATTGTGAGGGGGACGCGGCACATTCCATTGCCCACCCTACGGCTTGTAATGCAGAGAGAACCGAATTAAAGCGATTTTACAACTCGA
>NW_027905094.1:0-12886 GCF_054177405.1 Leptonychotes weddellii | reverse complement strand
AAAAAAAAAAGTTACTCATGTCTTAACTCAAATATGAAAACTCTGTAATTTTTAATTAACTATAAAATAGATATTTCAGTGTAGAAATGTTCAGACTCAGCTTCTCTAGCTGCTCTGACAGTATGATCAGGCTTACCAGTCAATAGAACCACTGTGAATGCAACAGCTAGACATGCAGACCAACATGCATGTTGCCCCGAAAGAAATCGTGAAGAAAGCTAAGTACCCTCTACTCTCAATTTCTACAATCTGGCAATTTCCATGTAAAATACATTTCATGTTTCTAGGTAAACTAGAATCAAATTCTAGACTTGGATAATTATAAACAACCTCACGAATGTCCAGGGGTGCATTTGAAAAAGTTGTATCGCCTACAGGGAAGACATCCATTGGGTCTTGCATATTAGCATGCCTAACGTCCCCACTCAGTGCCAGTAGCACTTCTAATCTCGGTGACAACCAAAGACACCTCAACGAGCTCTCAGTACACTTTCCAGGGGTGGGCAGTGTTGTCTTTATTGAGTGCTGCATACTGAGTGTTTGTTTTCAAATGTTGAAGCCCTAATTCCCAATGTAATGATATTTGGGAGGTAATTAGTTTGTGAAGAGGGAGCCCTGATGAAGGGAACAGTTTCCTTATAATGAGACATGAGACTACTCTCCTCTCTCTCAACCATATGAGGAAACAGCAAGAAGGTGGCCATCTGCAAACCACAAAGAGGGCTTTCATCAGACACCCAATCTGTCAGCACCTTGATTTTGGACTTTCCAGCCTCTGGGGCTGTGAGAAGTAAGTGTTTGTTGTTTAAGTCATCAGTCTATGGTATTTTGTTACAGCAACCTGAGCTGACTAAGACCTTAAGAATAATGTGGACAGATCGTTTCTCGTGTTTCTTCCTCTCTTTAACATGTAATAAACCTATAGCTGTTACTGCAGTGTATAAGGGACTAGAGAGGTACACGTTCACAGTGAATTGAGGTCTAGGTGCCTATGGAATCGCCTCTCCAGGGAAGCAAAGATTTTGTGAGATTCTAGGTCTCTGAAGACAAGACAGAACACATGTGGGATGGAGAATATAAAATCAGTCATGGGGGGGTTGGGACAGTGGCTGCAGGGTGAGAACTGAGAACTGCTCATGAAAAAAGCTGTCAGCTCTTAGGTATCCAGAGAAGCTCTGGGCTTTCCTGAGGCAGACACCACGTACTTTCTGAGGATCAGCTGAAGGATTTTGAGTGAGAGTGAAAAATGAATGAGTTCTAAGGCCTCTGAAGGTCCTGATGGTGTTAGACTGAGGTCACAGGCCAATATCCAAAGGTGACAAGAAAGGAACTGATTTAAGACTGAGTGAAAAGTACCACTTTTATGGACTTCTTTATAAAAATACAACCAATAAACCTTAAAAATTAAGGTCTCAACAATTATTGCATTCTGCCCCCTTTTTAGCAAATAATTCTTTCATCAAGAGTCCCTGAATATCGGTTGCTTTAAAAACAAACAACAAAATGTTTCAGGTGCAATGATTTGAGGCCACATCTGGATCAGCTCATCTCGAGATTGCTGTTTGCATACCACCGTCCCCCCTGCCCCCCGCCACCATTCCCTCATGTGTGTGATGGTTAATGTGCTTTAAAAACACATTACCCAAATTCTGCATTCTCTACAGGGTGTGATTACATGAATAATCTTGTCAGAACAAAGTAGATGCTCCCTCCACCACCCACTGGCCCACCCCCTCTTCCTCCGTGGCAGTCAGCCCTCTTCCCTCTCTAGGGTTTATCCCAAAGTTTCTCATCATCTGGAAATGGAGTCAGGACCCCATGAAATAGATGTGAGTGAAGGAGTGTGTTTTAAAGACAAGAAGGATCTGGTTAGGAAGGAGAGGTAGCATACACAAGAGAGAAGGTGTAGTCTTCAGTGTTAAGTTTCTGGGAAGACGTGGGAGAATCCTTGAGTGGGAGAAGGAGTTTTCAGGCCTCCCCTACTTCCTCTTCCCTCCCCCCCAATTACTTACGAGTCCAATTACTTACGCTCCTCTGTGCCCGGTTTTCTCAACTGCAAAATGGTGGTAATAATGATATCTTCCTTCCTCCCGCATTTCCCTCCCTCCTTTTCAGGTCCGAATGTATAGAATATTTGGACCTAAGTTGGCCATTATCTATCTTATTTTTTTAGTTTTCAACAATTTCAAGAGAGTTCTTAATCTGTTTTGCAATGATCCTAGGCTAGATTGGAGTCATTAAAAAAAATCTTACAGTTCTCATAAAATAATTGGGAATACAATATTCTCCTTAACTTGTGTGGGATAGATTCTATTACAGTAGATTCAGTCTATTATAATTGGACTCATAATGTCTAGGCTTTTAAACAAAATAATAAGCACTTTCCATCCCCCCAGCTCCCCAGCCCCACACCCCACCTGAATCCAAAAGACTGGTGACTTCCCAGCAGATATGATGGAATTGGTCTTTCATGGTTTTCTCAAAAGTCTGTCTCCAGCAATCTTGCCTCCTGAGGCGACCCTGAAGAGCAAGATTGAGTCTCCTGGACTGTGCGATGACCAAACACATTCTTTGCTTCAGCCCCTGCGGCCTGCTTTGGTGTGGAGGCTTCACACTCTGATAGATGAGTCTTCAGCCCACATAGGTTATTGAGCAAATCCTGACTCAAGTGTGTCTATTAAAAGCCTCTGTTATACATTCAACAGGAGACCTCTGGGTTTTTATTGCATCTGACAGTGACGTCCCAGGCATTGGTGTGCAGGCTGCAGATGTACTTGCCAAGGGGGCGACCTGGGCTGGCCATGGGTCCTCTCTCCTGCACTGCCATGCCCAGCTCACCCCACGGGAATAAACGTCTCCAGCCTCAGAGGCTAGTGCTGTTTTGTAAAAACAATCTGTTCTCATTTGCATCCTCTTTAAATTTTCTTCTTTTGAGTAAGCCAATTTTCAATTAACTTCAACCGACCCATATTGGATACTAATAAATGTAAGGTATTGTTATAAAGTCACATTTACTAGGCTGTACGTCCCTCAAGGGCAGAGACCATGTCTTATTATCCTTGTATTCTGCATAGTGCCTAGCACAAAGCAGCGGCTTCATAAATATAACTTGAACCAAACAAAATGAATGTCTCAGCTGTCATCTTTAGGTACTCATTATCAGACAAAAGAGGATAAGGCAGATGTGAAAAGTTAATTAAAATCAAGGAAGAATGTACAAGCCCATAAAACAGAGACAAAGTGTTATGAAGAATAACAATAGAGCAATCACATATTTTAGGGGTTAATTAAAAGGAACTTCATGGAGTAGATAATAATGTGGTCCATGAAGAGTGGTGGTGTCGGGTGGAAGAATGGAGCTAAAAATCAGACAAAGAACATTCAGGATGGAGGGAATAATATGAAAGAAGGTGCTGAGGCTTTGGGAGATGCAGAAGATCAAGCATATACAGGTGACACTGCATAGTAATTACACATACAGACTTTGAGTTCCGGTCCTTGTGCTGCCACTTACTAACTGAGCAGCTATAGTCCAGTTACTTACGCTCCTCTGTGCCTCCGTTTCCTCAACTGAAAAATGGTGATAATAATGGTATTCTTCTCCACAAGGCCACTGAGAGGTTTAAATTTGCTCCTACATTGTCTGGCACAAAGTGAGTACTCAATAAATGTTATTTATTATTATGACTATAGTAGAAATTTGAACACGGGGTAAATATTAGAAAGCTGCTTTCTAATTTCAACTATTCCACTACGTAGGAGTCTAATCTTGGGAAGTTTTACTCAGTTAACAAAAGGATATGTCCATCAGTTAGCCTCACTGGGACTCAGCTTTTTCCTCTACTAAACAAGAGGTTTGATAAGATTACCACTACATCCTTTTTAGCTCTAAAATTCTATGAGTGTATTTATCATACATGGATTAAAATGCTAGACATTTGTAGGAGGACCAAAAGGAAACAAAGATGGAAGCAGAATGCCAAGTTGTGAGAGGCTCTAAGGGCCAGGCGAGAAGTCGGTATTACAGTGAATGGAGAACTTCTGTGCAGTTCTGAATAGAGGAACAATCTATTAAGTTTCTAGTTTGAGGAGAGGATTTAAAGAATACAGAGGTGTTTATTAGAGCCATCTCTCTCAATTGACTGCAACAAACCATCCCTGTGCAAATGATTTAACTGGGGGAGGACATAGTTGACAATTTGTTGTGTCAATAAATCAGTGCTAAATAAACAGTATAAAAAAATCCTGGGATTTACTTTACACTGACAATGAAGAAACCCAAATGTGAATTCTAACCATATCATATAGCTAGTCATATCTACAGAGGGGTCACGGGCATTAAATACACAATTACTTGTGACTTAAGAAAAAAAAAGTGCTCCATGAGAACCATGACAATTTCAGTGATATGCTGAATCAAAGTTGTCCAGATACATTCCTTAATGTATTTAATTCAGGGATTTTAAAGTAGAATATTTATTTATTTATTTTTAGAGATTTTTTTATTTATATATAAATATATAATAAATATATATATTTTTATATAATATATATTATATATTTATATATATTTTAGAGAGAGAGTGAGAGAGAGGGGAGGGGCAGAAGGAGAGAGAGAGAGAGACTCCTCAGGGAGAGAGAGACTCCCTGCCAAGCGGGAACCAGGATGTGGGACTCCATTCCAGGACCCTGAGATCATGACCTGAGCTGATGTCAAGAGTCGGCTGCTTAACGGATTGAGCCACCCAGGTACCCCTATTTATTTATTTTTTTAATGGAATATTTAGATTTTGATTTCATATGACCCCTTTCTTAGAGTTTAAGTTTTTTAATGATCCCTACTTTAGATACTTCCTTGATAAAACTGTTTCATTTAAAAAGTAATTGTACTTCTTGTAATTTGAACTTGTTACTTCTTGTATTCTGTCAACAAATATTCACTGACTGCCTACTCTACCTACCCAGGACTCTCCTAGGCTCTGTTGAAAAACATAGACCAAGTTCATATTTTAGAGCTTATAAATTAACAGAGAGACTAGATACTGAACAAGAAAACAACAATAGCAATATATGTACTCTTTTTGAGAGTGAATGAGTTTACCAGATCTTTCCTAAGAAAAGGTTTTTCAGAAAGAGGGTGAAGGGGCATGCAGAAAGACACTGAGCTCCTGACCAGAGCAGCAGGCTTAGAAAGTAAGAGGCAAACAAAACAGGGAAGATGGGGCACATGGAAGACAGAAGCAGCTCCTGTACAATGGGACCAAAAGGACCTCGGAAAGCTGGAAGTAGGCCCCAGGGACTAAGGTGTGTAAATCCAGGCCTTGGCGAGGGAGAGACATCCCAGGCACATGGAGGCACCTGCTGGGAACAGATCACAGAGGTGACCCTGAAGTTCTTCAGAGACAGCACCTCCCTGGTCCTGGAAGTGAGCAGGAACTAGAAGCCAACTCTGGACAGGATGTGGAGGCCACACAGTGCTGAAGAGAGCCAGTGCTGTGCCTTGGGCTGACACTGGGTCCCAGGATCTGCTGTGCCTGCAGTGGGACAAGAAGGTGCCAGGGCACACCTGCCCCCAGACACTGGGCTGGGAAGGAGCTGGCTGAGTCTCCCCGACACCTTTGACCCAGGTCCAGAGGCATAAAAGGGAGCAGGGGCAATGAGAGACAGGATTGCTACTGGAGGATGGCCTGGGGAATGGCCCTTGAGCTGGAAAAGAGCTTGACTTTCTGGAAGGGCAACAGGAGGTCAATGTGGCTGGAAGGGAGTGCCAGCAGGTGGGTGAGGCTGGAGGGCCTGGTGGGGCCAGGTAGTTGGAGGGCATACCAAGGATTCTGGATTTTCTTCCATGCACAGTGAAAAGCCACCAAAGTGTTTTTTTGGTTTTTTTTTTTTTTAATTTAAGCCACCAAAGTGTTTTTAATGAGAGAATGTATGGTCTCATTTACATGATATAAATATTACTCTTATTGCTGTATGGAGGAGAAGCAGGTATGAAGTTGGGGAAGCAGTTGGACAGTACAGTTTGTGGTCTATTTTACAGGTAGAATCTACTTATTTGGAAAGGGAGCAAACAATCAGTCTTACAGGGTAATACAATTTAGAGTTGAAGGGAATTTCAGTTAGAGCCCTGATTTTCACATGCTCTTTAGAATTTAAACACATTTTCAAATGAGATTTTATTCAAGAATCCCACAATCCAAAGTTGCTTTGGGTGAAGTAGGTGCAGAAGCAGGAAATCCAGAATCCACCCTAAAACTGGGCCACCAGCTTTACCATATTGGTGGCCCCACCAATAGAACCTGAGGAAGAAAGTGGCACACAGCTTGAAAACCATGTTATAACCATTTATTGGAAATATTTTATTTTACAGCTATATTAGCTTAGCAAGTATTTATAGAGCACTCCCCATCTGCCAGGCACTGTGCTAAGCTCTCATAAAGCTTCATGTTTTAATTAGGAGGCAGACGAGAAAAGAACAAGCAAATACATCAACAAGATAGAGAATGAAGATAGAGAATGTGATATGTGTCATGGATAGTAACCTGGAGGTGAGCCCACTAAATTGGGTGGTAGGAGACAAATGCTACCTTTCAAGGAGGTAGCATTTGAGCTGGGTCTTTGTGGTGGGTACTTGTTCAAGTCTGTGGTTGTCTAATACCTTGTGGATGTCTGCCTAGATTTTGCAGAATTTCTTACCTTCTCCCACTTGCCCAAGGTAAAAGTGAAATCTTGCTTTGCCAGCCTCCCTGCTACCAGAGCACGTTCTTATGGCATAAACTCCTCCAACCAGATGTACTCTGTTGTTTAAGCACCAGACAGTTAGCTTTTTAAATTGTAAGTTCCTGACATGAACCTTTTGGTTGTTGAGGCATCCACTTCAAAGACATCCATCTTGAATAAACACATTGCTGGCTACCCACCTAGACAAAGAAGAGCCAGGCCATTCTACCCATACGTTCCCCTTTTTAGAAAGTTCTGGCTGGCCCAAATAACTGATGATTTGACCATTCACTTTTCCCTGCCCATACTTTAATCCCTGCCCTTCTGTTTTATGTTCACCAATAGTGAATCCACAAAACCCTAGATGCTCCACATTTGACTCCAAAAGAGGCAGAACTCCAGGTCCACTTTCTCTGTCTCTCCACCTGTGACCTCACAGGGTGGCCCTGGGTGTGCCATGTATCCTCCAGGATTCATGAGTAATGAGCCTTGTTTTTTTTGAAGTGCTCTGATGGTTGTTGCTCAGGTGCATCTTCCAATTACAACAGCCAGTCCAGCCACAACATTGGCTCTGGTCAAGAAAAGGTCTAGGGGGGCTTGCCACACGTGGTACGAGCTCAGGTGAGGGCCCCCAGACACTTCTAGTCTATAGCATCACTACTGATGGCTGAGACAGACATGAAACACACCCGCTAGAGATTCTGACTCAGAAATTATGATGTGAAAAGAGGTGGTACCTTTAAAGCATTCCAAGAAGGGTGGTGGATCTTGCTTGAGAATCAATAGGCAAGAGGTCTTGTTGGGGGCACCCCTCACCCAGCATCATAGTGTGGGCTATGTGCCGTGCTTCCGTGCTTCATGGCGGCACCTGTCAGATTTCCACTGGAGTAGCTGCTTATGGTATTATACAAGCTGCTTCCCAGCTCATCTGCAGATCTGGGAACCCCTAACCTGACCCAATAAATTACTTTCCTGTTTGAACCAGCTTCAGTGAGTTCTGTTCTTTGTGACTTAGAATCCCAACCGAAGCAGTAATTGATTCTAGGAGTGTCTGCAGTCAATGGATCTTTAAGGAAATGGAATACAAGGATGATGGGGTAGTCTGTCTGCTTCTGAGCTGAAGAGCTTATGGAAAGAAAACAAGTTCAAAATCTTTATTTTCCCAGACTAAGGCATAATTAGAAAGCCAGGGAATTTCTCTGATTTCTAAGGCAGTACTAAAAGAATAACCTGTCTTTGCTGTGGACACGGAGCTCAAGTAGTCAAAAATCAAAGTCAAAGTTTGAGCCTGAGGGTTGTCAAAATTCAGAGTGAGAGAGTGACATCACCAAAGTAGAGTGCAGGAAACCCCAGCTTCCATACTGCCCAAGAGATAAATAATTAGGCAATTATCCATGAACATAAACAGCTCTGGGAAAGATCTGGAGTCCACTTAAGAAACATCATCAACTCAGTGAAACAAAAAACCTGAGACTAACTGCACAAAAAGGGAAGGGAGACAGCTTCATTTTGCCTGCATGATCTTTTACCCCATGGTAGCACTGCTCAGCACCAAGAAGGAACCCCCTAGCTAGAGTTTTCCTCACAGGGAAAGGAAGAAGAGGGTGAGCAACCAACTTCCCTAGCCTTTTGGGGCTCTGCACAAAGATCCTACCAGCCTCCTGTCTCCCTTGCTGCTCTCTTCTCCTTGTCCCATCCTGCCACCTCCACCAGGTAGCCAGTCCTTGTCTCTATGATTGTGAGTCAGGCTCTTGGAGGTGGTCTTGCAGCTGCATGTGTGCACACCAAGTGCTCTGGTCACCATCACTGACTGCTCTGGTCTCTAGCCACTGGATGTGGACCTGCCACTGAGGACTCCAACTGCCCTTCCCGCTACTGCAAACACCCTGCAGCACTCACCAAGGACCACACAAGTTGTTCATGCTGTGGACCCCAATGGCTGGAGCCAAAGAGACATCATGCCTTCAGACCTGGTGCTGCCACATGCCCCCATATTTGGCACCCTGCACCACCGGACCTGGGGTCACAGCATGCTCCAGCATAAAAAATTCAGCATGCTTTCATGATATGCAAAAATAGTCAGCAAGCTAGGAACAGAAGGGAACTTCCTCAGCCAGGTTAACAGCATCTTTGAAAAATCTATAGCTAACATCACACTCAGTGGTGAAATGTTCACGCTTTTTACCCAAGATTAGAAATAAGCAAAGATATCCACTTTCATCACTGGTATTTAACATTATAGTACTGGAGGTCCTACCCAGAGCAAGAGGTAAGAAAAAACAAATAAAAGGCATGAAGGTTATAACAGAATAATTAAAATTGTTCTTATTTGAAATAATGATCACATAAGTAAAAAATCCTGAGAATTTTCTGGAAAACTACTAAAACTAATAAATGCATTTAGTGAGATTGTAGGATATAAGTTCAATATTTTAAAAAATCAATTGTATTTCTTTACACTAGCAATAAACATTAAAAACTGAAATTTTAAAAACTATTTACTATTGCATAAAAAAGGAACAGCAAAATACTTAGATAGATTTAATAAATGATATGCGAGTCCTTGCACCCTATAAACTGCAAAGCAATGTAAAGAGAAATTTAAAACATGTAAGTAAATGGAGATCTATAAAATGTTCCTGGATCATAAGACCTAATGTTGTTAAAATGGCAATCTTCCCTCTATAGATTTATGTAATCTCAACCAAAATTCTAACATAATTTAAAAAATAGAAATTGACATGCTGACTTTAGAATTGTTATAAACAGGCAAAGGACCTGGAATAGCTAATACAATTTAGTAAAAGGGAAACAAAATTGAAAGGATTGTGCTGATTTACATATTCACTGCAAAGTTACAGTAATTAAGACAGGGTGGTATTGGAGAAAGGCTAGCTCTATATAGAGTAATGAAACAGAAAAGGCAGTCCGGAAATAGACGCATATTTTAAGGTCCATTGATTATCAACTTAAGTGTCATGGTGATTAGGAGAAAAGATAGTCTTTTCAGACACAGGGTATCAGATTGGATAAAAAAGCAAGACGCATTCATATGCTGCCTACAAGAGACTCATTTTAGACCTAAAGACACCTCCAGACTGAAAGTGAGTGGGAGGAGAAACTTTACCATGCTAACGGACATCAAAAGAAAGCTGGGGTAGCAATTGTCATATTAGACAAATTCGATTTTAAACCAAAGACTGTAGTAAGAGATGAAGAGGGACACTATATCATACTTAAAGGGTCTATCCAACAAGAAGATCTAACAATTGTAAATATTTATGCCCCCAATGTGGGAGTAGTCAATTATATAAACCAGTTAGTAACCAAAGAAACACATTGATAATAATACATTAGTAGTAGGGGACTTCAACACCCCACTCACAGCAATGGACAGATCATCTAAGCAGAAGATCAACAAAGAAACAAGGGCTTTGAATGACACACTGGACCAGATGGACTTCACAGATATATACAGAGCATTCCATCCTAAAACAACAGAATACTCATTCTTCTTGAGTGCACATGGAACTTTCTCCAGAATAGATCACATACTGGGTCACAAATCAGGTCTCAACCAATACCAAAAGATTGGGATTATTCCCTGCATATTTTCAGACCACAGTGCTTTAAAACTTGAACTCAATCACAAGAGGAAATCTGGAAGGAACTCAAACACTTGGAAGTTAAAGAGCATCCTACTAAAGAATGAATGGGTCAACCAGGAAATTAAAGAATTGAAAAAATTCATGGAAACTAATGAGAATGAAAACACATTTGTTCCAAACCTTTGGGATACAACGAAGGCGGTCCTAAGAGGCAAGTACATTGCAATACAAGCCTCTCTCAAAAATTTAGAAAAATCTCAAATACACAAGCTAAACTTACACTTAAAGGACCTGGAGAAACAACAGCAAATAAGGCCTAAACCAAGCAAGAGAAGAGAATTAATAAAGATTAGGGCAGAAATCAATGAAATAGAAGCCAGAAGAACAGTAGAACAGATAAATGAAGCTAGAAGCTGGTTCTTTGAAAGAATTAATAAGATCGATAAACCTCTGGCCAGATTTATCCAAAAAAAAAGATAAAGGACCCAAATCAATAAAATCATGAATGAAAGGGGAGAGATCATGACTAACACCAAGGAAATAGAAACAATTATTAGAAATTATTACTAGCACTATATGCTAACAAATTAAGCAAGCCAGAAGAAATGGATGCATTCCTGGGTGCTTATAAACTACCAAGACTGAAACAGGAAGAAATAGACAATCTGAACAGTCCAATAACCAGTAAGGAAAGCACCAATCAAAAAGCTCCCCAAAAAACTAGAGTCCAGGGCCAGATGGTTTCCCAGGGGAATTCTACCAAATATTCAAAGAAGAAATAATACCTATTCTACTGAAGCTGTTTCCAGAAATAGAAACAGAAAAAACACTTCCAAGCTCTTTTTTTGAGGCCAGCATTACCTTAATCCCCAAACCAGACAATGTCCCCATTGAAAAAGAGATTTACAGACCAATATCCCTGGTGAACATGGATGCCAAAATACTCACCAAGATACCAGCCAATAGGATCCAACAGTACACTGAAAGGATTATTCACCACGATCAAGTGGGATTTATTCCTGGGCTGCAAGGGTGGTTCAACATTCGCAAATCGATCAATGTGATAGATCACACTAATAAAAGAAAAGACAAGAACTGTATGATCCTCTCAATTGATGCAGAAAAAGCATTTGACAAAATACAGCATCTTGCTTGATTAAAACTCTTCCAAGTGTAGGGATAGAGGGAACATACCTCCACATCATAAAAGCCATCTAGGAAAAACCCACAATGAATATCATCCTCAGTGGGGAAAAACTGAGAGCTTTTCCCCTAAGGTCAGGAAACAACAGGGATGCCCACTCTCACCACTGTTGTTCAACATAGTACTAGAAGTCCTAGCCTCAGCAATCAGACAACAAAAAGAAAATGCATTCAAATTGGCAAAGAAGTAAAGCTCTCACTCTTCCCAGATGACATGGTACTTGATGTGGAAAACTCAAAGATTCCACACCAAGATTGCTAGAACTCATTCAGCAACATGGCAGGATACAAAAATCAATGCACAGAAATCCCAGTTGCATTTCTATACACTAATAATATGACTGAAGAAAGAGAAATTGAGGAATCAATCCTGTTTACAATTGCACCAAAAACCATAAGATACCTAGGAATAAACCTAACCAAAGAGGTAAAGGATCTGTACTCTGAAAACTATAGAACACTTATGAAAGAAACTGAGGAAGACACAAAGAGATGGAAAAATATTCCACGCTCATGGATTGGAAGAATAAACATAGTTAAAATGTCTATGCTACCCAGAGAAATCTACACATTCAAAGCAATCCCTATCAAAATACCATTGACATTTTTCACAGAGCTGGAACAAACAATCCTAAAATTTGTGTTGAACTAGAAAAGATCCCGAATAGCCAGAGGATTGTTGAAAAAGAAAACCAAAGCTGGGGAAATCACGATGCCTGACCTCAAGCTATATTACAAAGCTGTGATCATCAGGACAGCATGGTACTGGCACAAAAATAGACATATAGATCAATGGAACAGAATAGAGATCCCAGAAATGGACCCTCAACTCTATGGTCACCTAATCTTTGACAAAGCAGGAAAGAATACCCAATGGAAAAAAGACAGTCTCTTCAACAAATGGTGCTGGGAAAATTGGACAGCCACATGCAGAAGAATGAAACTGGACCATTCTTTTACACCATACACAAAGTTAAACTCAAAGTGGATGAAAGACCTAAATGTGAGACAGGAATCCATCAAAATCTAGAGGAGAACATAGGAAGTAACCTCTTCAACCTCGGCCACAGCAACTTCTTGCAAAACACATCTCTAAAGGCAAGGGAAACAAAAGCAAAAATGAACTATTAGGACTTCATCAAAATAAAAACTTCTGCACAGCAAAGGAAAGAGTCAACAAAACTAAGTGGCAGCCCACAGAATGGGAGAAGATATTTGCAAATGACATATCAACACCCAAAAGACAAACAATCCTGTCAAGTAATGGGCAGAAGACATGAACAGACATTTCTCCAAAGAAGACATACAAATGGCCAACAGACACATGAAAAAATGCTCAACGTCACTTGTCATCA
>NW_027905093.1:0-235 GCF_054177405.1 Leptonychotes weddellii | reverse complement strand
CAGCCTGTGGACCCTGCCTCTTGACCTCCTGCAGATCTGACCTCAGCAGTGGCTGAGGAGACGGCAACTGAAAGAAACACCTGATAGTTATTTTTAGTTCTGTTTCATTGTCTAGGTTTGGTAAGTCTTTTCTGACAGCCACTGAGCTCATTGGATTATCCTCATCAAGAACAGCTACAATCTCACCAGAACCCCACCATCTCCTGGAAAAGCACTTAATGTGTCTGAAATGACA
>NW_027905092.1:0-235 GCF_054177405.1 Leptonychotes weddellii | reverse complement strand
TAGAATCAGACAGAGTCAATGACGACTCTACTTAGAGCCTGTGTGACCCGGGGAAAAAGGCAAAAACCTGAGTCAGGAATAAAATGAGGGAGGGTAAAAAACAATGATTTTACACGGTTGTTATGAGGATTAGGTGTTAAAATTCCCAGTACCTACCACTGTAAGTAAGTGCTCAAAAAGACGGGTCAGTAACTTTTAATTTTCATATACTACTGCCCCAGAACAACCTTTAGCG
>NW_027905091.1:0-235 GCF_054177405.1 Leptonychotes weddellii | reverse complement strand
AAGCATTATGTGGACAAATAAGATGTGGATCATAGTGGTATCACCCAGTAAGTGGGTTTCAACCCTTCTATAATTATCCCTTCTTTTCCTCTTCCTTTTCTGTGTTCCCCAGGAGTAGATGTACACTGGACATTAAAAAGATGCCCACACAATATGTGCTTCCCTCTTCCTTCTTTCTAATATTTCTTATGTTCTTATTTCATAACCTCCCTCTTCCCCACATAGACCATCTGCT
>NW_027905090.1:0-235 GCF_054177405.1 Leptonychotes weddellii | reverse complement strand
AAAAAATGTGTAAGGTTAAAAGAAATATTTTAAACCTCATTATGAGTGAGCTTCTGCTGCCCCCTGCCCCTTGCTCATACTCCTTATTCCCTTTACTCACAATTCACTTTTCCATATGTAGTATGGAAATTTGATTTGGATTTGATTTACCTGTCTGCATAAAGCAACTACAAAACCAGACAGAACATATAAAATAATGCTTTCCAGATGTCATACATCAAGCAACACAAAATGA
>NW_027905089.1:0-235 GCF_054177405.1 Leptonychotes weddellii | reverse complement strand
AGTAAAAATAAAATCTTTTTCATGACAATATCTTCCCTTGACCAAGCTTTCCCTTTTCAGTCCAGTTCCTTAACAAAATAGTCTGTTTCCTGAACCATATTCACCCTTTCATTCATATGTTTATTACAAAATTAACATAAGAAAGTTTTACAATGTCAGTATAAAGATGAATATAAAGCAAAACAACAAAATATTAGCTTTCATCCCACCAAGTGGCTGTATCATTGGCATTTTG
>NW_027905088.1:0-235 GCF_054177405.1 Leptonychotes weddellii | reverse complement strand
AAACATAAATAGGAGTATTATCATCTATTATAAATAAGAAGCCACTTCTGTTTCTGCATCCCTTCAGATGTAAAATAGCAGCTGCAGAAACCATTTTGATCTTTAGAAACTTGGAAATTTTACTGGCCACCTTATGCCATCATACCATCATTGTTTTCAGGGGCAGGTTTTCTCAAAGTCCTTCCCGAATCTGCACTGGAGCAGATACCATCCATGCCCTGCCACGTCCCCTGGG
>NW_027905087.1:0-235 GCF_054177405.1 Leptonychotes weddellii | reverse complement strand
AAAAGTAGAATAGAATGGACAAATCTCTCATACAGAAAAAAAAAAATCCTAATAATTTATATAGGCAGTGCCCTCTCAAGGAGAAGGAGCAATACTTCCCCTCCATTGAGTGTGGGCTGTGCACAGTGACTTTCTCCTAAAAACTGAAGGAGAAAAATGAGTAACTCCACTCAAGAAATACAACAAAAATAATAAGTCAGGTGATCAAGGTCAACATAAACAGTAATAATCATGC
>NW_027905086.1:0-235 GCF_054177405.1 Leptonychotes weddellii | reverse complement strand
GAGCAATAGATTTGCTGGTCGGTACGAATAATTCCATCCTGGGAAGTCAAACACTAGGGAGATGATGATCAAAGTTAGCTGCTGGAAGGGTCTTGAAGAATGGAAAGTTTAGACTGATAACAGGGAATAGAAACGCTCTGGCTCTAAGCTATAAACTTTGAGAAATCGTTTCATAGAATTTAGAACTGGAAGGTACTTCGGTTTATAATAACACAATGCTTGTATTTGTAAGTAT
>NW_027905085.1:0-235 GCF_054177405.1 Leptonychotes weddellii | reverse complement strand
GGGCTGGGTGGCAGGTTCTGAGAGCCACAGCCATGGGTCCAGGGTAAACAGGGTGCCTTCTTGAGGCACTATGTGGAGTAGGAGAGATCTGTGGTTGGTTTTTATGCACCACCTTTGTCACAGAACAAAGGCAGACCTGATGCATTTATTTATTTATTTTTTTAAGAGTTTATTTATTTGCGAGAGAGAGAATGAGAGAGAGCATGAGAGGGAGGAGGGTCAGAGGCAGAAGCAG
>NW_027905084.1:0-235 GCF_054177405.1 Leptonychotes weddellii | reverse complement strand
TCGGACGGACGAAGCTCCTCAGGCCGGGGCTGTGCCGCCCCCTGCAGAGAACCTGTTCTCTCCTCCTGCGTCCGAGGCCGCGCTGACTCTGGGATCTGGCGCTGGGGGTGGCCCGGGGGGCGGGGGGGCTCTGTGAGAAGACACACTGCTCTCCACTCGCTTTCCCCGACGGGCCTGGCTCTCCGCCGGTTTCTTCCTCTGGGCTGTGGAACCTTCTGGATGCTCTCTCCTCAGG
>NW_027905083.1:0-1482 GCF_054177405.1 Leptonychotes weddellii | reverse complement strand
GATGTCCACTATCACCACTGTTATTCAACATAGTACTAGAAGTCCTAGCCTCAGCAATCAGACAATAAAAAGAAATAAAAGGCATCCAAATCAGCAAAGAAGAAGCCAAACTCTCACTCTTTGCAGATGATATGATACTTTATGTGGAAAACCCAAAAGACTCCACCCAAAAACTGCTAGAACTCATACAGGAATTCAGTAAAGTGGCAGGATATAAAATCAATGCACAGAAATCAGTTGCACTTCTACACACCAACAACGAAACAGAAGAAAGAGAAATTAAGGAGTCGATCCCATTTACAATTGCACCCAAAACCATAAGATACCTAGCAATAAATCTAACCAAAGAGGCAAAGAATCTGTACTCAGAAAACTATAAAATACTCATGAAAGAAATTGAGGAAGACACAAAGAAATGGAAAAACGTTCCATGCTCATAGATTGCAAGAACAAATATTGTTAAAATGTCTATGCTACCTAGAGCAATCTACAAATTCAATACAATCCCTATGAAAATACCATTAACTTTTTTCACAGAGCTGAAACAAATAATTCTAAAATTTATATGGAACCAGAAAAGACCCCGAATAGCCAGAGGAATGTTGAAAAAGAAAAGCAAAGCCGGTGGCATCACAATTCTGGGCTTCAAGCTCTATTACAAAGCTGTAATCATCAAGGCAGTAATGTACTGGCACAAAAACAGAAACACTGATCAATGGAACAGAAGAGAGACCCCAGAAATACCCTCAACTCTATGGTCAACTAATCTTCGGCAAAGCAGGAAAGAATATCCAATGGAAAGAAGACAGTCTCTTCAATAAATGGTGCTGGGAAAATTGGACAGCCACATGCAGATGAAACATTTTCTTACACCATACACAAAAATAGACTCAAAAAGGATGAAAAACCTAAATGTGAAACAGGAATCCATTAAAATCCTAGAGAACACAGGTATAATCTCTTTGACACCCGCTGTAGCGACTTTTTATTAGATATGTGTCCTGAGGCAAGGGAAACAAAAGCAAAAATGAACTAATGGGACTTCAAGACAAAAAGCTTCTGCACAACAAAGGAAACCATTAACAAAACTAAAAGGCCAGCTATGGAATAGAAGAAGATATTTGCAAGTGACATATCTGCCAAAGGATTAGTATCCAAAATATATAAAGAAGTTAAAACTCAACACACAAAAAACAAATAATCCAGTTAAGAAATGGGCAGAAGACCTGAACAGACATTTTTCCAAAGACTTACATATGGCTAAAGGATACATGAAAAGATGCTCAGGCGCCTGGGTGGCTCAGTCGTTAAGCGTCTGCCTTCGGCTCAGGTCATGATCCCAGGGTCCTGGGATCGAGTCCCACATCGGGCTCCCTGCTCGGCAGGAAGCCTGCTTCTCCCTCTCCCACTCCCCCTGCTTGTGTTCCTGCTCTCGCTATCTCTCTCTCTGTCAAATAAATAAATAAAAATCTTTAAAAAAAA
>NW_027905082.1:0-235 GCF_054177405.1 Leptonychotes weddellii | reverse complement strand
AAATCTTTCTTGGCTGGTAGGACACGTGGATCCCAGTGGTTGAGAATTAGACTTAAGTGGCATGTACTTGGCATGTTTATATTTTAAGAATAATTAATTGTACCATTTATGTCTTTAGACATTAAAACAGCATGATTTTAAGACTCTGATTGCTTATGCTTTTTTTTGAATTTTGTTTTTATGTCTTTCCTCTTTTTTTGGCGGGGGGGTGAAGCAGAATTGCATTATGGACTCT
>NW_027905081.1:0-235 GCF_054177405.1 Leptonychotes weddellii | reverse complement strand
GACATGATACTTTATGTGGGAAACCCAAAAGACTCCACCCCCAAATTACTAGAACTCATGCAGCAATTCAGTAATGTGGCAGGATACATAATCAATGCACAGAATCAGTTGCTTTCTTATACACTAACAATGCAACTGTAGAAAGAGAAATTAGAAAAACGATTCCATTTACAATAGCACCAAAAACCATAAGATACCTCGGAATAAACCTAACCAAAGAGGTAAAGGATCTATA
>NW_027905080.1:0-235 GCF_054177405.1 Leptonychotes weddellii | reverse complement strand
CGCCCGCCGTGTCTCCCTTTCTTCCGCAAGGCACGCACTGCCTCCCAGCTGCGCCCAGATTTCCACACTGAGAATTAAGGAAAGTAGACCCAGAAGAGGCAAAAACCTAACTGCACGGCCGGCCCATGTTTGCCCCACCCCTGCCTGCTCCCCTCCGTCACTGATGGTTTAATTAACAAAGGTTCTGACAAAGCCACAGAACCAGGGATAGGACAGGTAGGAGCAAGGTGTGAAA
>NW_027905079.1:0-235 GCF_054177405.1 Leptonychotes weddellii | reverse complement strand
CAAATAAATAAATAAAATCTTTACAAAAAAAAAAAAAAAGAGTAAGTAGCACATACCATGTTAATTATTCATATTAACACTCACACATTTGTGTTGGGGGATTCCTTTCTGCAGGCTTCTTACTACCCACTTTAGGCCAGGCATGGTGAGATGAGTAACTTTCCCAAGGTCACAAAGAAAAGTGGTAAAGTGTTCAACAAGCAGAAACCAGAAAGCCAGAGCCTTCCTGCTTACA
>NW_027905078.1:0-235 GCF_054177405.1 Leptonychotes weddellii | reverse complement strand
ATCTGAGGTGTGGCTTTTCACCAAATTTGTAGGGATCTGAAATATGGTGTGACTTAAAATATAGTCTCTATACTGTACATGTTATTCACATTGGGGGTACAAGTGGGAAGAGCAGCCTGCTCCAAAACAGCTGATGTCAAGCTGTCATGAGAGACACTTGATACCACTTACAGAGAAGGAAAGAGTTTTTTTTTTTTTTTAAGATTTTATTTATTTATTTGACAGAGAGGGAACA
>NW_027905077.1:0-235 GCF_054177405.1 Leptonychotes weddellii | reverse complement strand
TGGGCCCTGGGTCACGGGACAGGACGGGGTAGGGTCGGGGCAGCCTAAGAAGGAGTGGTCACAGCTCATGGCTGAGCACACGTCAGGACTTCCGCCCGGACAGGCCAGTCGGTCTGGGGAGATACTGCTCGGATCCCCTCATGCAGCCTGAGCCTGGAGCTCTTCGTTTCCCTTCCCCCTGACCCTTTGAGGGAGCCGGGTGCCGGTGTCCGTGGCCATGCGGGGACAGGAGGGG
>NW_027905076.1:0-235 GCF_054177405.1 Leptonychotes weddellii | reverse complement strand
TTTTTTTTTTTAAAGATTTTATTTATTTATTTGAGAGAGAGAGAATGAGAGACAGAGAGCATGAGAGGGAGGAGGGTCAGAGGGAGAAGCAGACTCCCCGCCGAGCAGGGAGCCCGATGCAGGACACCATCCCGGGACTCCAGGATCATGACCTGAGCCGAAGGCAGTCGCTTAACCAACTGAGCCACCCAGGCGCCCGGTCAGAGTACTTTTAAAAGCATTCATAAATTAATCA
>NW_027905075.1:0-235 GCF_054177405.1 Leptonychotes weddellii | reverse complement strand
GAATTAACCAATGCCCTATAAATAAAGAAGCCCTTCGGGGCATCCAGCCCAGGATACAGAATTTTGAGGCTCAGGGCCTCACGATCCCCTGTACTAGTCATAGCCCTACTTTACCTGGGAGGGAACCCAATGGCCAGGACCTCTGAGCAGTAAGTAACGTCGTTACCCCTCAGGACCCTGTTGTTCCTAACTCCCACGCGTTCCCACTGAAAGCAAAGTTTCCGCGTAATTGACC
>NW_027905074.1:0-235 GCF_054177405.1 Leptonychotes weddellii | reverse complement strand
ATTTTTGAAGCAACTGTTGTATTTCATAAGCATTCAGGATTATTTATATTGCCCCCTCCAAGTTCAATTTTAATGTTATTATGATTGATGATGTTCCTGGTTTCTCATTAAGAGGTTTTTCGGCTTTACTTGGAACAACTCATCCCAGACTGACTAGGCCATAAAATACGGTACTCATTTTCTTTAATTTGTCATTTATGATCTGAATATTCCTTTGTGTATCTCATTGTGATGG
>NW_027905073.1:0-235 GCF_054177405.1 Leptonychotes weddellii | reverse complement strand
TTTCTGTTTTATGATTCAGATGTATCTAAATCCACACACTCCTTAGAGACCCATAAGTTGACTATTGTTACTCCCCCCCCCTTTTGCACTATTGTTATTTTAGGGAGAAATATGTACTCCACACATGGATGGTTAGACTGCCTTAATATTCCCTCCCATGAGTCTCTCAATAGGCCGATACTCTTTTATTTGTTTATTTGCTTGTTTACTTATTTACTTATTAAACAGGCTCCAC
>NW_027905072.1:0-1482 GCF_054177405.1 Leptonychotes weddellii | reverse complement strand
TGAAATTCTTTTTGATGGGGTCTTTGCCTGGTTTGGGGATCAAGGTAATGCTGGCCTCATAGAATGAGTCTGGAAGCTCCCTTCTGTTTCTATTTTTTGAAACAACTTCAGGAGAATAGATATTATTTCTTCTTTGAATGTTTGGTAGAATTCCCCAGGGAATCCATCAGGCCCCGGACTCTTGTTTTTTGGGAGGTTTTGGATCACTGCTTCAATCTTGTTACTGGTTATTGGCCTATTCAGGTTGTCAATTTCTTCCTGTTTCAGTCTTGGCAGCTTACTGTTTTCCAGGAAGCCATCCATTTCATCCAGATTGCTCAGTTTATTGGCATAAAGTTGTTGATAATAATTTCTAATAATTTTTTCTATTTCTTTGGTGTTAGTCATGATCTCTCCCTTTTCATTCATAATTTTATTAATTTGGTCCTTTCTCTTTTCTTTTGGATAAGTTTGGCCAGTGGTTTATCTATCTTTTTAATTCTTTCAAAGAACAAGCTTCTAGTTTCGTTGATCTGATCTACTGTGTTTCTGGTTTTTAATTTATTGATCTCTGCTCTAATATTAATTATTTCTCTTTTAATGTGTGGCTTAGGCATTGTTTGTTGCTTTTTCTCTAGTTCTTTAAGGTGTAAAGTTAGTTGGTGAATTCGGGATTTTTCTTTTTTTTTTGAGTGAGGCTTGTATGGCTATGTATTTCCCTCTTAGGACCGCCTTTGCAGTAACCCATATGTTTTGGACTGATGTGTTTTCATTCTTTTTGGTTTCCATGAATTTTTTAAGGTCCTCATTGATTTCCTGGTTGACCCAAATATTTTTGAGCAGAGTAGTCTTTAGCTTCCAAGTGTTTGAATTTCTGCCAAATTTTTTTTCTTGTGATTGAGTTCCAGTTTTAAAGCATTATGGTCTGAAAATATGCAGGGAATAATCTCAATCTTTTGGTATTGGTGGAGACCTGATTTGTGACCCAGTATGTGGTCTATTCTGGAGAAAGTTCTATGTGCACTCGAGAAGAATGACTATTCTGTTGTTTTAAGGTGGAATGTTCTGTATATATCTATGAGGTCCATCTGGTCCAGTGTGTCATTCAAAGCTCTCATTTCTTTGTTGATTTTCTGCTTAGATGATCTGTCTATTGCTGAGAGTGGAGTATTGAGGTCTCCTACAATTAACGTATTGTTATCAATATGACTCTTTATTTTGGTTAACAGTTGGTTTATGTAGTTGGCTGCTCCCATGTTGGGGGCATAGATATTTACAATTGGTAGGTGTCCTTGTTGGATAGACCCTTTAAGAATGATATAGTGTCCTTCTGTGTCTCTAACTACAGTCTTTAGCTTAAAATCTAATTTATGTCACATTAAGAAATGCTACTCCAGCTTTCTTTTGAGGTCCATTGGCATGGAAGATGGATCTCCATCCCCTAACTTTCAGTCTGGAAGTATCTTTAGGTTCAAAATGAGTCTCTTGTAGACAGCATATGGA
>NW_027905071.1:0-235 GCF_054177405.1 Leptonychotes weddellii | reverse complement strand
CCATATCTACTGAATTTTGAGCACCTATCTGATGTATTTCTAGAAGGCAAGGCACTTCTTTTTTTTTTTTTTAAAGTACATTTTCAGTCCCCTATTTTTTTTTTATTCTTATGTTAATCCCCATACATTACATCATTAGTTCTAGATGAAGTGTTCCATGATTCATTGTTCGTGCACAACACCCAGTGCTCCATGCAGAACGTGCCCTCCTCAATACCCACCACCAGGCCAACCC
>NW_027905070.1:0-235 GCF_054177405.1 Leptonychotes weddellii | reverse complement strand
TCTACTGACTGAGCCTTCCAGGCACCCTTCTCCATGTTTTTTTTTTTTTTTAAAGATTATTTATTTATTTATTTGAGAGAGAGAGAATGAGATGAGAACACATGAGAGGGGATAGGGTCAGAGCGCAAAGCAGACTCCCTGCCGAGCAGGGAGCCCGATGCGGGACTCGATCCAGGGACTCCAGGATCATGACCTGAGCTGAAGGCAGTCGCTTAACCAACTGAGCCACCCAGGC
>NW_027905069.1:0-235 GCF_054177405.1 Leptonychotes weddellii | reverse complement strand
CCCTCTCTCTATCTCTAAAATAAATAAATAAATCTTAAAAAAAAAAGAAATATAATTTGTCAACAAGCCGTTGAATTTAATAAGAAAAGGCAAAACTAGGCAATTAAAATATTTAAATTAGCTTCTTTAATCATGCATTTATTTCAAGGTGATGAAAAATTATAAATTTTACTATTATATAAGGTATAATAACTGAGTTACTGATTTTAAAGGGAGTTGAGAAAGAAGGGAGATG
>NW_027905068.1:0-235 GCF_054177405.1 Leptonychotes weddellii | reverse complement strand
TTCTTGGGCTTCAGACTTGGACTGAATTACACCATAGGCTCTCCTGGGTCTCCAGCTTGCAAATGGCAGATTGGGGGACTTTACAGCCTCCATAATCATGTGAGCCAATTCCTGTAATAAAACTCCTCATACCTGTGTGTATACCCTGTTGGTTCTGTGTCTCTGAAGAAGCCTGACTAATACACTCATGGAATCTCAGAAGGGTCAGAGAACCAGTCTCTGAGGTTCCACAGCC
>NW_027905067.1:0-235 GCF_054177405.1 Leptonychotes weddellii | reverse complement strand
TGTAACAGAGAAAAGGGAGGTCTCTGAGGCCTCTCCACAGCCTGGTCACACGGGGCTATTAGAGGAGGGGGACCGTCTCATGTCTTCTGGAAACCAGGTCACTTCTGAGAGGGAAAGGGCTTCTCACTACTAACAAAGCTGGCACAATAGGCCCAACAGACACAGTCTCTGGAGTCCGGGACACAGCGACTCATGGCAGACTTCGGGAGATCTCTCCAAGGCCTGGAGATCTGAT
>NW_027905066.1:0-235 GCF_054177405.1 Leptonychotes weddellii | reverse complement strand
TTGTCCGTTTAAGAGAAAGAGCTGGATAGCTTCCTCCTTGCAACAAAGTTGTGGATTCACCAATGCTACGGTTCCTCTCCTGTTACATGACCTCCTGCACATGCAGACACATATCCAGGCCCTGCTCAGCACCTCATGAAACACGGGGATTAGGCACAACTGGTGCAAGTATACCGATGCTTATGCTTTTTGCTGTTGTTGTGAGTAATAAAGTTCTTTGTCTCGGACCCATGAG
>NW_027905065.1:0-235 GCF_054177405.1 Leptonychotes weddellii | reverse complement strand
GGAAAAGAGGAAGTATTTGACCAAAGATTCAAGTGGAGGGTGATGAACTACGGACAGAGAAAAGCCAGACAGGGTTGTGAAGGACCTGGTAGGCAGGTTTATCTGTCCAGTTGTTAATCAGGGTCGTGAGTGAGTTAGCTTACTTTCAATAGGGCAAACGTAGCATTAGTATAGAGGCAGAGGGACGGAAGCTAGTGAGAGGGTATAACCCAGGAAAGAGAGGCGAGGGGCTGAA
>NW_027905064.1:0-235 GCF_054177405.1 Leptonychotes weddellii | reverse complement strand
TTCATGAGACCTCAAAGTCAGTCATTCTCCTAAGGGGTGTGTGTGTGTGTGTGTGTGTGTGTGTTTAACATTTTGTAACAGAGATAACATCAACTTCCTTGGATTTAAGTAAACCCAGGCAGAATCAAAGTTTTAATTTTAATACTAATAACTCTAAAGATGTGTATTTTAATTAAACCAATAACCTTAAATTAGCTTTAATGCCAAACATTTTCCCAGATCACATGAACTTGAA
>NW_027905063.1:0-235 GCF_054177405.1 Leptonychotes weddellii | reverse complement strand
TAATCAATATGTAAATTAGTAAGATGTCAGAACTGAAGTTCAAAATGAGGATTATAAAGATACTAGCTGGGATTGAAAAAAACGTGGGAGATACAAGAGAATCCCTTTCTGGAGAAATAAAAGAACTAAAATCTAACCAAGTCAAAATCTAAAACACCGTTAATGAGGTGCAATAAAAAATGGAGGCTCTAACTGTTAGAATAAATGAGGCAGAAGAGAGAGTTAGTGATATAGA
>NW_027905062.1:0-235 GCF_054177405.1 Leptonychotes weddellii | reverse complement strand
GGTGGTGCAGGATCACCACAGTTCCCTCCCCCTGCTGTTTATCCTCTGATATCTGCCCTCAGAATTACGGATCCCTGCTTCATACCTCAAAACCAACCACCTGCGATATTCTGTTTGTAGAGATCCAGATCTATCTTCTTACATCTTAGGCTGATTTTGTGGGTGTTCAGAGTGGTCTGGTAGATATCCAGCTCAATTCCGGGGACAGGTTGGAATAGGTTCCCCTACTCTTCTG
>NW_027905061.1:0-1482 GCF_054177405.1 Leptonychotes weddellii | reverse complement strand
CTCCAATTCCCCCCGCCCATTTTTCCCTTCCTTCTCCTAATGTCCTCCATGTTATTCCTTATGTTCCACAAATAAGTGAAACCATATGATAATTGACTTTCTCTGCTTGACTTATTTCATTTAGCAAAATCTCCTCCTCAACCTTGTTGATGTAAAAGTTGGGTATTCATCCTTTCTGATGGCTGAGTAACATTCCATTGTATATATGGACGACATCTTCTTTATCCATTCATCTGTTGAAGGGCGATTTCAGCTCTTTCCACAGTTTGGCTATTGTGGACATTGCTGCTATGAACATTGGGGTACATAGGGCCCTTCTCTTCCCTACATCAGTAATTTTGTGGTAAATACCCAGTAGTACAATTGCTGGGTCATAGGGTAGCTCTACTTTTAACATTTTGAGGAACCTCCACACTGTTTTCCAAAGTGGCTGTACCAACTTGCATTCCCACCAGCAGTGTAAGAGGATTCCCCTTTCTCCACAACCTCTCCAACACTTGTTGTTTCTTGCCTTGTGTATTTTTGCCATTCTAACTGGTGTAAGGTGGTAACTCAATGTGATTTTGATTTGAATTTCCCTGATGGCTAACAATGACGCACATTTTTTCATATGTCTGTTAGCCATTTGTATGTCTTCTTCAGAGAAGTGTCTGTTCATGTCTTCTGCCCATTTTTTTGACTTGATCATTTGTTTTTTGGGTGTTGAGTTTGAGAAGTTCTTTATAGATCTTGGATACCAGCCCTTTATCTGTAGTGTCATTTGCACATATCTTCTCCCATTCTGTGGGTTGCCTCTTTGTTTTGTTGACTGTTTCCTTTGCTGTGCAGAAGCTTTTTATCTTCGTTAAGTCCCAAAAGTTCACTTTCGCTTTTTTTTCACTAGCCTTTGGAGATGTATCTTGAAAGAAGTTGCTATGGCTGATGTCAAATAGGTTACTGCCTATGTTCTCCTCTAGGATTTTGATGGATTCCTGTCTCACATTGAGGTCTTTCATCCATTTTTGAGTTTATCTTTGTGTATGGTGTTAAAGAATGGTCGAGTTTCATTCTTCTGCATGAGGTTGTCCAATTTTCCCAGCACCATTTATTGAAGAGACTGTCTTTTTTCCATTGCATATTTTTTCCTGCTTTGTCAAAGATTATTTGACCACAGAGTTGAGGGTCCATATCGGGGCTTTCTATTCTGTTCCGTTGGTCTATATGTCTGTTTTTGTGCCAGTACCATGCTGTCTTGGTGATCACTGCTTTGTAATATACCTTGAAAATGGGCAACATGATGCCCCCAGCTTTGTTTTTCTTTTTCAACATTTCCTTGGCAATTCGGGGTCTTTTGTGATTCCATACAAATTTTAGGATTGTTTGTTCCAGCACTTTGAAAAATGTTACTGGAATTTTGATCGGGATGGCATTGAAGGTATAGATTGCTCTGGGTAGCATAGACATTTTAACAATGTTTATTCTTCTGATCCATGAGCATGGAAT
>NW_027905060.1:0-235 GCF_054177405.1 Leptonychotes weddellii | reverse complement strand
GAGCCCCCTGGTTAATATCTTCATATAGCTATCATGTGTTTCTCAACATAGTGTCTGGGTCTCTAGAGTATTTCAAAACAACAGATCCCAATGTATGTATGTGTATCAAGTGGCTGTTTGCAGTGTGAGAGATTACTATATAGAAGGGCATAAATAACAACAGGCATGAGGGTCACTTCAACAACAAAATATCTACTTTAAAAAGAAAAAAATATCTGGGATTCTTGGAGGATCT
>NW_027905059.1:0-235 GCF_054177405.1 Leptonychotes weddellii | reverse complement strand
AAGGCGGCAGGATGAACTATTCCCATCAGAAGGAAATTTTTTTTTTTTTTAAAGATTTTATTTATTTGCGAGAGAGAGAATGAGAGACAGAGAGCATGAGAGGGAGGAGGGTCAGAGGGAGAAGCAGACTCCCTGCCGAGCAGGGAGCCCGATGCGGGATTCGATCCAGGGACTCCAGGATCATGACCTGAGCCGAAGGTAGTCGCTTAACCAACTGAGCCACCCAGGCGCCCAG
>NW_027905058.1:0-235 GCF_054177405.1 Leptonychotes weddellii | reverse complement strand
AAAAAACATGAATTCTAAGTACAGTAGAGTTATAAATTTTTTTTTAAAGATTTTATTTATTTATTTGAGAGAGAGAATGAGATAGAGAGCATGAGAGGGGGGAGGGTCAGAGAGAGAGGCAGACTCCCCGCTGAGCAGGGAGCCCGACGTGGGACTCGATCCCGGGACTCCAGGATCATGACCTGAGCCGAAGGCAGTCACTTAACCAACTGAGCCACCCAGGCGCCCCTAGAGT
>NW_027905057.1:0-235 GCF_054177405.1 Leptonychotes weddellii | reverse complement strand
TGGGCCCTGGGTCACGGGACAGGACGGGGTAGGGTTGGGGCAGCCTAAGAAGGAGTGGTCACAGCTCATGGCTGAGCACACGTCAGGACTTCCGCCCGGACAGGCCAGTCGGTCTGGGGAGATACTGCTCGGATCCCCTCATGCAGCCTGAGCCTGGAGCTCTTCGTTTCCCTTCCCCCTGACCCTTTGAGGGAGCCGGTGTCCGTGGCCATGCGGGGACAGGAGGGGCTGACGA
>NW_027905056.1:0-235 GCF_054177405.1 Leptonychotes weddellii | reverse complement strand
CCCCTCCCACCCACACTGTCTCTAAAAGAAACCTTAAAAAAAAAAGGAGCAGGCTCAATTTAACAGTCTTCAGAGAAAAACAAATACATAAGAATAAGAACGAATGTTACTTACTTTTAATAAATTCAGACCTATGCCAAGTAAATGTGAATATAGTACACAGCCTATGCCTATGCCAATGCTCATAACATTTTTTTTTTAAAGATTTTATTTATTTATTTGAGACAGAGAGAAT
>NW_027905055.1:0-235 GCF_054177405.1 Leptonychotes weddellii | reverse complement strand
TTTCTGTTTTATGATTCAGATGTATCTAAATCCACACACTCCTTAGAGACCCATAAGTTGACTATTGTTACTCCCCCCCCCTTTTGCACTATTGTTATTTTAGGGAGAAATATGTACTCCACACATGGATGGTTAGACTGCCTTAATATTCCCTCCCATGAGTCTCTCAATAGGCCGATACTCTTTTATTTGTTTATTTCCTTGTTTACTTATTTACTTATTAAACAGGCTCCAC
>NW_027905054.1:0-235 GCF_054177405.1 Leptonychotes weddellii | reverse complement strand
CTAAATGCCATCACCTGTATCCTTTTAAGAGGGAGACAGAGGGAGATTTTACAAGGACACAAAAAGGGGAGAAGGTGATGTAATGATGGAACAGATAAAGATTTGAAGGTGCTGGCCTTGAAGATCGGGGTGATGCAGCCCCAAGCCAGGCAACAACAGCAGCCCCCATAAGCTAGAAGAGGCAAGATTGTCTCCTAGAGCCTCCAGAGGGGGCACTGCCCTCTTGACACCTCGA
>NW_027905053.1:0-235 GCF_054177405.1 Leptonychotes weddellii | reverse complement strand
GAAGGCAGTCGCTTAACCAACTGAGCCACCCAGGCGCCCTCGATTTATCTTTCAATAGAAAATGCTATTACAAAATCATTGTCATATAAAGAAGTATATACAGGGTACCTGGGTACCTGGATACCAGGGGTATGGGCCACTCAGTCAGTTGAGCGGCTGACTCTTGGTTTTTGGTTTGGGTCATGATCTCGTGGGTCATTTGATGGAGTCCCGCATCAGGCTCCATGCTCAGCAG
>NW_027905052.1:0-235 GCF_054177405.1 Leptonychotes weddellii | reverse complement strand
TTTCTGTTTTATGATTCAGATGTATCTAAATCCACGCACTCCTTAGAGACCCATAAGTTGACTATTGTTACTCCCCCCCCCTTTTGCACTATTGTTATTTTAGGGAGAAATATGTACTCCACACATGGATGGTTAGACTGCCTTAATATTCCCTCCCATGAGTCTCTCAATAGGCCGATACTCTTTTATTTGTTTATTTCCTTGTTTACTTATTTACTTATTAAACAGGCTCCAC
>NW_027905051.1:0-235 GCF_054177405.1 Leptonychotes weddellii | reverse complement strand
GAAGGCAGTCGCTTAACCAACTGAGCCACCCAGGCACCCTCGATTTATCTTTCAATAGAAAATGCTATTACAAAATCATTGTCATATAAAGAAGTATATACAGGGTACCTGGGTACCTGGATACCAGGGGTATGGGCCACTCAGTCAGTTGAGCGGCTGACTCTTGGTTTTTGGTTTGGGTCATGATCTCGTGGGTCATTTGATGGAGTCCCGCATCAGGCTCCATGCTCAGCAG
>NW_027905050.1:0-1482 GCF_054177405.1 Leptonychotes weddellii | reverse complement strand
AGGTGTTAATTCACTTGACAACCTACAGAGGTAGAGACAAGCATTGTCCTTATCCTGCAGATCCAAAGAGCAGGTGAGGAGGTTGGTGGCTGAGTGGAGGGAACTGTGACGTTACCCAGAGCCGACACAGCGAGCTGATGCCCTGTGATGAGCCGTTCCTCAGCACACAGCCCGCCGGTCTGGGGGCACCAAGGCTCAGAGACCCCACCTGGCTTTTCTGGGGGGGGGAGCTCAACCCTTCCCAGCCCAGGACCGCTCCCCATGCAAACCTGCTCTTTCTCTCATCCCATATATGCCTTCGTGAGACCACCACCCAGGCCTCTCACCCATGAATTTGGGTGCCTCTTAAACAGGGTGGATGAGAGCCTTCTGGGCAGAGGGACCAGGATGTGGGTCAGGGCGCAGAGGGTGAGATGGCATCGGATTCTCAGGCACGTGGCTGAGTTGTTTGGGGCTGGGAGGGTGTGCGTGGGGGGCGGGGAGGTAAGCAGGGCCCAGTGTGTGGTTCCCAACACTACATGCACGTGGGGTCACTGAGGTGCTGTTAAAGTGCTGAGGCTGGGGGCCACCCCCGAGATTCTGACTGCCTGGATGATGGGATTTTTAAATGATTTCCTGTTGATTCTAACACCACGTCGACACCTGGTGATCTAGGAGGTCATCCAAGGAAATGCAAGCTGCATTCAGTATATAGACTTGCACTGTCCCATTCATTAATTCCCTGTAAGTAAGATTAAACATTCAGCTCCTCAGTCCCACGAGCGCACGTCCAGTGTCCAGGGGCCACACGTGGCTGGTGGTCACCATACTGGACAGCACAGACCACACTCGGCCTTGCAATCATCTCAGAAAGCTCTAGCAGATAGGACCGGTTCATCTTTAACTCCACCTGCTTGGAATGAGAAGCCAGTTAAGCATTCTGAGAAGCAGAGCCCTATGGGCTGGTTTCTGCTGGTCAATAGGTGGGATGCAAGCCAGCCTGACCGACCTCGGAGGGAGTGCTTAGGGGACTGTTCTGAGGGTCAGGGGAGGGGAAGCACTGAGCCCCAACATCGACATCTGAGCTGGAGAGGTTGGGCTTGGTTCGGGAAGGGGGCGGAGAGAATACAGAACAGAGCAGGTGGGACAGACTGCGTGGTGGTGAGGAAGGAGCAGGAGTGTGGGCGCTGCTTTCTGGGTCCGTGGCCTGCAGGTGCCTCCCTGACAGCAGTTCTGGACCAGGGGACGTTTGGGTGTATCTCGAGACATTTTTGGTTATCATGACGTGGGGTGTTGGGGTTGTGGGGTGCTCCTGGCATCTCACGGTGGAGGCTGGCAAACATCTCCCTGCTCGCAGGACAGATGCCCACAAGGAATTTCCCAGCCCCTCAGTGTTCACCGCACAGAGGCTGAGAAGCCTGGGTCTCGGGGGAGGAGGAGGACCAGTCTAGACGGGGTGGTAACGACCATGGAGGGAGAGGTGAATGGACTGGATGGTGCTCT
>NW_027905049.1:0-235 GCF_054177405.1 Leptonychotes weddellii | reverse complement strand
CCCCATCTGTGAGCAGTCTGGCTGACTGTGTAGACCCCCTGTCTGTAAGCAGTCTGACTGACCATGTAGATGCCCCATCTGTGAGCAGTCCAGCCGATAGTGTAGACACCCCATCTCTGAGCACTCCCACTGACCATGTAGATGGCCCATCTGTGAGAAATCTGGCTGACTGTGTAGATGCCCCGTCTGTGAGCAGTCTAGCTGACCGTTAGCCACCCTGACCAGAAGCAGCCTG
>NW_027905048.1:0-235 GCF_054177405.1 Leptonychotes weddellii | reverse complement strand
CCTTGGATGGTCACATGACACCGCTCAAACTTCCATCCCCTGGGTAGCAGGGCCCCCAGCCAAGTTCCCAATCTCAGTGGGGATTTGTGAAAGGCAGACATGTCGCCAGGTCACTCTGACTGGGATTTTGTTCCAGTGAATCCTGGATCTTTCTCTCATCTTGCATATTTCAGCTGCTCCCTTCTTGCTATCCCGTATCTACCCAGAGAGGCTCAGCTCCCCTACCTGACTTCTC
>NW_027905047.1:0-235 GCF_054177405.1 Leptonychotes weddellii | reverse complement strand
CAAGTGTTCAATATAGTGACTCAACAATTCTATGCATTACTCAGTGCTCATCATGATATGTGTACTCTCAAACCCCTTTCACCCATCCCCCACCTTCTGGTAACCATCAGTCTGTTCTCTATAGGAAAGAGTCTGTTACGTGGTTTGTCTCTCTGTCTCTCTCTTTTTTAAAAATTTTATTTATTTATTTTGACAGAGAGAAACACAGCGAGAGAGGGAACACAAGCAGGGGGAG
>NW_027905046.1:0-235 GCF_054177405.1 Leptonychotes weddellii | reverse complement strand
GTTTTGGTGAAACCTGGCTAATCCAAATCAAAAGATTTTTTTTAATAGACAAACACTATTTTTCTTAACTGGCAGATATATGTGGCTTATAGAAACACCAAGAGATTACTTTCAATGGAGTACTTTTACTTTAGTACTTTTACTAGTATGTGACTTAATTGTATTTAACCCTGAATTTTATAATTAGAGAGTATCTGCTAGCTTTCTGTCATTAGAATCATTACAATTTGTGTCT
>NW_027905045.1:0-235 GCF_054177405.1 Leptonychotes weddellii | reverse complement strand
TAATGATGTAATGTATAGTGATTAACATAACATAATAAAAAAAAAGAAACTATCTCCAATCAGCAGGTCCCTCTGAACCTACGAATTCCAATTCTTTTTTTTAAAGACACTTTTTGTTTCTCTAAATATGTTTCTCTTTTCTTGCCTTAGGATTTCCTCAAGTTTTTAACTTATTTGAAGGGTCGAGATACCTAACCTACGTGGGCCTGATGTCTAATCAGTCTTCCCTGGGAAC
>NW_027905044.1:0-235 GCF_054177405.1 Leptonychotes weddellii | reverse complement strand
CCCAGTGCCAATCCATCTATTAAAATTTGTAGACCTTTTTTTTTGTAATTTTCTTTTTTTAAAATTAAAAAAATTTAAGACTTCACTATTTTCCTCCCACTCCCCAGAGGATGGTGGTGGGCACACCCTGGTTTCCCACAGTCCAGTGTTTCATAACATTTGTGTCAGTGTTTGGCACCTTCTCCTATCATACTATGGCGTGAGGATGAAAGATGGAGAAACTACTGCAGTGCGG
>NW_027905043.1:0-235 GCF_054177405.1 Leptonychotes weddellii | reverse complement strand
CCTCCTTGCTACCTCTACCTGGAATGCTCCTGTTCTAGACCTTGGGAGGTCATGCTAATGCTCCCTCCTTTCCCTGTGTTCTCAGTTCAAGTCCCATCTCCTCTCGGAGATCTCCTTGACACACACTATCTTTTTTTTTTTTTTTTATTCTTATGTTAATCCCCATACATTACATCATTAGTTTTAGATGAAGTGTTCCATGATTCATTGTTTGTGCATAACACCCAGTGCTCCA
>NW_027905042.1:0-235 GCF_054177405.1 Leptonychotes weddellii | reverse complement strand
CCTTGCTGTACTCTCAGTATCAATGAAACTCAAAACTTTTTTTTTTAAAGATTTTATTTATTTATTTATTTGAGACAGAGAGAATGAGAGAGAGAGAGCACATGAGAGAGGGGAGGGTCAGAGGGAGAAGCAGGCTCCCTGCCGAGCAGGGAGCCCGATGCGGGACTCGATCCCGGGACTCCAGGATCATGACCTGAGCCGAAGGCAGTCGCTTAACCAACTGAGCCACCCAGGC
>NW_027905041.1:0-235 GCF_054177405.1 Leptonychotes weddellii | reverse complement strand
TTTTTTAAAAGATTTATTTACCCATTTGAGAGAGATAAAAGGTGGGTGGGTGGGGACTGAGGGGGAGGGAGAGAGAGAATCCCAGGCAGACTGTGATGATCATGGAGCCAGATATGGGGCTCAATCCCATGCCCCATGAGATCACAACCTGAGCTGAAACCAAGAGTCAGACACTTAACAGACTGAACCATCCAGGCATTCCAAGAGTGCCCAGTATTCTTGTATGTCTGTCCTT
>NW_027905040.1:0-235 GCF_054177405.1 Leptonychotes weddellii | reverse complement strand
ACACCTGAAAGTCACTTTGCCGGCTGCCGGAGACGCTGGAAACTTACAGGCTCTGGAGAGGCGGCCTTCTTCCTTTTCTTTTGTTTTTAACCTCAGGAGACCTTTGGGCTTCTGTGGGCTCTGGAAAAGCTTCTTCTTTTTTTTTTTTTTAATTTTATTATGTTATGTTAGTCACCATACAATACATCATTAGTTTTTGATGTAGTGATCCACGATCCATTGTTTTCGTATAACA
>NW_027905039.1:0-1482 GCF_054177405.1 Leptonychotes weddellii | reverse complement strand
GGTACTGGCACAAAAACAGACACATAGATCAATGGAACAGAATAGAGAGCCCAGAAATGGACCCTCAGTTCTATGGTCAACTAATCTTCGACAAAGCAGGAAAAAATGTCCAATGGAAAAAAGACAGTCTCTTAAAATACTATTTCAATTTGGGTATTTTTATTCCATTGCTTAAAAGCAAATATAAACAAAATTAACCAAGACCAAAACAAAATCCCAAACAAACACTAAGCTTGCCAGTTAACTGTCAAAAAAGTTGAGGCATTGGAAAGCAGATCATTGGCAACACCCATGTGAATTTTTGTGAATCTACCAAGAGTTGAAGGAACTTGATTATGATTAACTTGACTTTAAGAATTAGTTCCTAAAATATGTATTTATAAAGATTTCCCTCTGTAATGGAGAATAACTTGTACAGTTATGAGGGTTAAAATGTCATTATACATTATATACAATACCAAGAATGAACCTTAATATAAACTGTAGACTTTGGATGATAATGATGTATTAATGTAAGTTGTTCAGTTGATACACATATCCCACTCTGGTGGGGGATATTTATAATGGGGGAGGCTGTGCATGTGTGGGGGCTGGGGGCGTATGGAAAATCTCTGTATCTTCTGCTCAGTTTTGCTGTGAACCTAAAACTGCTCTAAAAAAAATAAAGTCTATATAGAAAAGAAAGAAGGAAAGAAAGAAAGAAGGAAAGAAAGAAAGAAAGAAAGAAAGAAAGAAAGAAAGAAAGAAAGAAAGAAAGAAAAGAAGCCCAGACTTAAGAATGTGGACTTTTCACCAAGGAGGCGGTAATGATGAAAATGCCAAAAAACAAACAAACAAACAAAAAATAGTTATAGTGTATGGGGAAAACAAACAAAGAAACAGAAAAGTAATGATTCCAGTTGACTAGGAAAAACTTAGAAATGTTTGGCTAAACTCTTTAGGTGCCAAAGTTTAATTCATGAATTAAGTTCTCCTTCATTTATACCAATATCAGTTTCAATTCATGGACCAAATTACTAAAGCCCCATGGCCACCTAAAAGACAGAAAGAGAGGAAGATGTGTGTCCATGGGTGTGTGCATGCATAGATAGTTCAGTTCCCACTCTTGACGAGCTCTGCCTGGCCTCACCCATACCTATCGGCCAGGGGTGGACAGAAAAGCCACTGCTTCTCTCATGGGGCAGAAGACTGCTTCTATCATTGGCTAACTTGTCGAGAGGGTTGCCAGCTTCACTCCAGAACATGGGCCATTTTTTTTTGTTTGCAAAGAAATTTTGAAAAACAACAACAACAAACAAACAAGCTATGATTCTTTGGTCTTGTTAAAAAATATTGTGTGTGTGGTGGTAGTTAAGCTTGGGAGTCAGGGAGGTTTGAGAATGTTATGTATGTATGGGACAGACCCTTGCTGTCAGGTATGCAGTGTTTGCTGAATAGGATTCAATATGTAACAGACACAAGATAATGCTGATAATCTTCAGA
>NW_027905038.1:0-235 GCF_054177405.1 Leptonychotes weddellii | reverse complement strand
TCACTCAACATAATACCCTCCAGTTCCATCCACGTCGTTGCAAATGGCAAGATCTCATTCCTTTTGATGGCTGCATAATATTCCATTGTATATATATACCACATCTTCTTTATCCAGTCATCTGTCGATGGACATCTTGCTGAGCCGGAATTTCTTTTCTTCACCTAACCATAGGACTCGGAGCCACTTAGAAGACCAGTAATACTCTACATTGGTGCATTTACAAAATATACCA
>NW_027905037.1:0-235 GCF_054177405.1 Leptonychotes weddellii | reverse complement strand
ACGCGGGACAGTACCTGGTACATCGTAAATGCTGTATACATTTTTCTATATGAAGCACGAGTAGCAGCATGAATAAGAAATGTTGCTAGGCACTATTTGCCTTCCTCAAGTCACTCCTACGGCCAGCAGGTGTGGCAGGCTTTCAGCCATTGGTAAGGTCACATGAGGCACTTTTTCCCAAGGTTCCCAGATGACTATCCCCGGGCCATATGGTAACACCTGAGCCCTAGCTCTA
>NW_027905036.1:0-235 GCF_054177405.1 Leptonychotes weddellii | reverse complement strand
ATAAACTCTGTTCTTGAGAAACTATTAAGACAATGATTTTTTTTTTTTTAAAGATTTTTATTTTTATTTATTTGAGACAGAGAGAATGAGAGACAGAGAGCATGAGAGGGAGGAGGGTCAGAGGGAGAAGCAGACTCCCTGCCGAGCAGGGAGCCCGATGCGGGACTCGATCCCGGGACTCCAGGATCATGACCTGAGCTGAAGGCAGTCACTTAACCAACTGAGCCACCCAGGC
>NW_027905035.1:0-235 GCF_054177405.1 Leptonychotes weddellii | reverse complement strand
TGGGCCCTGGGTCACGGGACAGGACGGGGTAGGGTTGGGGCAGCCTAAGAAGGAGTGGTCACAGCTCATGGCTGAGCACACGTCAGGACTTCCGCCCGGACAGGCCAGTCGGTCTGGGGAGATACTGCTCGGATCCCCTCATGCAGCCTGAGCCTGGAGCTCTTCGTTTCCCTTCCCCCTGACCCTTTGAGGGAGCCGGGTGCCGGTGTCCGTGGCCATGCGGGGACAGGAGGGG
>NW_027905034.1:0-235 GCF_054177405.1 Leptonychotes weddellii | reverse complement strand
AGATTGCTAGATCTCGCTGCTCATGAGGTTTGATTAGTAGTTTTCTGGTAGGATCCAAGAATTTTCATTTTTAACTAATTCTTTTTTTTTTTTTTTAGTAGATTTGATACTATGTCTTTTTTTTGTTTGTTTGTTTGTTTTTTATTCTTATGTTAATCCCCATACATTACATCATTAGTTCTAGATGAAGTGTTCCATGATTCATTGTTCGTGCACAACACCCAGTGCTCCATGC
>NW_027905033.1:0-235 GCF_054177405.1 Leptonychotes weddellii | reverse complement strand
CTACACTGTATCATATGGATGGAGGTTTCTGTGATCTGTCCCGCAGAACCTTCCACCCTGACCTGCACGAACGCAGGCAGGCTAAACAACGATGTGTGTGAGACTCCTGCTGCATGAGTGACCTCGGGAGCCTGGTTAGTGGACATTAGCTGGCTTCCAGGTCAGAACGGGCCCTTCTGGTCTGGACGCCAAGAGCTGTAAGTCTTGCCTTACATCCCCTCCTGCTCCAGGCTGG
>NW_027905032.1:0-235 GCF_054177405.1 Leptonychotes weddellii | reverse complement strand
GGAAAAGAGGAAGTATTTGACCAAAGATTCAAGTGAAGGGTGATGAACTACGGACAGAGAAAAGCCAGACAGGGTTGTGAAGGACCTGGTAGGCAGGTTTATCTGTCCAGTTGTTAATCAGGGTCGTGAGTGAGTTAGCTTACTTTCAATAGGGCAAACGTAGCATTAGTATAGAGGCAGAGGGACGGAAGCTAGTGAGAGGGTATAACCCAGGAAAGAGAGGCGAGGGGCTGAA
>NW_027905031.1:0-235 GCF_054177405.1 Leptonychotes weddellii | reverse complement strand
GAAATTATACTTCCTGATTGTGTGCTGTAGGCGTTTTTTTATTTCTTTTTTTTTTAATGTTTCCTTATTTTTTTTTAAATTTTATTTATTCATTTGAGACACAGAGATACAGAGAGAGAGAGAGAGAGCATGAGCAGGGAGAGAGGCAGAGGGAGAAGCAGGCTCCCCGCTGAGCCAGGAGCCCGATGTGGGGCTCGATTCCAGGACTCTGGGATCATGACCTGAGCCGAAGGCA
>NW_027905030.1:0-235 GCF_054177405.1 Leptonychotes weddellii | reverse complement strand
GAATTAACCAATGCCCTATAAATAAAGAAGCCCTTTGGGGCATCCAGCCCAGGATACAGAATTTTGAGGCTCAGGGCCTCACGATCCCCTGTACTAGTCATAGCCCTACTTTACCTGGGAGGGAACCCAATGGCCAGGACCTCTGAGCAGTAAGTAACGTCGTTACCCCTCAGGACCCTGTTGTTCCTAACTCCCACGCGTTCCCACTGAAAGCAAAGTTTCCGCGTAATTGACC
>NW_027905029.1:0-235 GCF_054177405.1 Leptonychotes weddellii | reverse complement strand
TTTCTGTTTTATGATTCAGATGTATCTAAATCCACGCACTCCTTAGAGACCCATAAGTTGACTATTGTTACTCCCCCCCCCTTTTGCACTATTGTTATTTTAGGGAGAAATATGTACTCCACACATGGATGGTTAGACTGCCTTAATATTCCCTCCCATGAGTCTCTCAATAGGCCGATACTCTTTTATTTGTTTATTTGCTTGTTTACTTATTTACTTATTAAACAGGCTCCAC
>NW_027905028.1:0-1483 GCF_054177405.1 Leptonychotes weddellii | reverse complement strand
CAAGAATATTCTATCCAGCAAGGCTGTCATTCAGAATAGGAGGAGAGATAAAGAGTTTCTCATAGAAAGAAAAACTAAAGAGTTTATGACACCAAACCAGGCCTGCAAGAAATACTAAAGAGGAGTATTTGAGTGGAAAAGAGAGGATAAAAGTGACAGTATGAATTAGGAAACACAAAAACAGTAAAAATGAATATTTCTGTAAAAATCATTCAAAGGATTTATAAAAAGAAAGGATGTAAAATATAATACCAAATCTCTGAAATCTGTAGGGGAGAGGAGAAAAGAATGATTTCAAAATTAAGCAATAATTAATAATATTAATAAGCAACCATCAGCTTAATATAGATGGGTATGCAGAGGATGTTACACATAAACCAAATGGTAACCACACATAAAAAAACAGCAATAGATACATAAAAAGCAAAGAGTAAGAAATTTAAGTACATCATTAAAGAAAACCAACAAACCATGAAAGAGCAAGAGAAGAAAGGATCAGAAAAAACTGCAAAAGAAACAATAAACAAGTAATAAAATGGCAATCCATACAGATTTATCAATGATTATATTGCACATAGAATGGATAAAAAGAAAAAGAACTATCCATTTGCTCCCTATAAAAGATTTTTTTCAGACCTAAAGATATCTGAAGATTGAAAGTGAGGGGATGGAGAAAAATATCATGCAAATGGATGTCAAAAGAAAGCCAGAATCACAAAACTCTAATATTGGACAAAATAAATTTTAAAACAATGACCATAACAAAAAACAAAGAAGGGCACTATATAATAATAAATGCAATAGTTCAACAAGAAGTTATAATTCAAAAAAATGAGTTATAATAATTGTAAATATTTGTGCACCCAATATGGAAACACCTAAATACATAAAATAGTTAATAACAAACAACAAAGAAATAATCAATATTAATACAATAATAGTAGGAGACTTTAACACCCCATTTATATCAATGGACAGATCGTCTAAACAGAAAATCAACAAGTAAACAATGTCTTTGAAGTTGGCCGGTTAGCTCAGTTGGTTAGAGCGTGGTGCTGATAACAATGTCTTTGAATGACATACTGGACCAGATGGTTATCACACATATATTCAGAATGTTCTGTCCTAAAACAGCAGAATATGTATTCTTTTCAAGTGTACTTGGAACATCCTCCAGAATAAATCACATACTAGGACGCAAAACAAGACTCAAAAAATTAACAAAGACTGAAGTGAAGGGTGTCTGGGTGGCTCAGTCAGTTAAGTGTATGCCTTGGGTTCAGGTCATGATCCCAGGGTCCTGGGATAAAGCCCAACATTGGGATCCCTGCTCAGCAGGGAGTCTACTTCTCCCTCTGCCCCTCCCCCTGCTTGTACTCTCTCTGTCTCTCTCTCTTTAATAAATAAATAAAATCTTTAAAAAAAATTGAAGTCATACCATGCATCTCTTCTGATCACAGAACTATGAAACTAGAAATTGACC
>NW_027905027.1:0-235 GCF_054177405.1 Leptonychotes weddellii | reverse complement strand
CCCCGGGACTGCCGCTAGAGCAGAGCTTTCACAGCTCACTCCCACTCCCGAGCGGGACTTCCCAGCAGGGCGCAGGCCGTTTTCCCCAAGGAGGGAGAGAGTCTGAGCCCGGCGTGGGACTCCGGGGTCTGCAGCCCCTACCATTGAGCTGGTTTTCACTCCTGAGCCAGGATCTCAGCTGGCCAGTTCTCTCTTCTCCCCGAGGAGCTGGGAGGCTATGGCTCCTAGCAGGGCA
>NW_027905026.1:0-235 GCF_054177405.1 Leptonychotes weddellii | reverse complement strand
TGAACATCAGACCTTCCCCACTCCAGGCTTCATGACTGCTGCTCGTTGTAGTTGCTACTGTTGGCTTAGTGACTTTTCTGAACTAACTTTGTCAAGTCTGTATTCTTTGCTGTGTGTGGCTACTGAATCCCTGTGCTGTTACCTTAGTGGTCAGCCAGTGGCTGGGCAGAGAGGTCACCCCTGTTTCCGAGCTATGGGCTACAGATTGGAAGTCCCCACAACCTCCTCTTCAGGT
>NW_027905025.1:0-235 GCF_054177405.1 Leptonychotes weddellii | reverse complement strand
TAGCTGTCATGATTTCAGGTGGCTGAGCTCTCCCCAGGATGGGGAGAGGCCGCTGTGGGAACTTGAGGCTTATTAAAAGCCCAGTGATAAGCAATCATGTTCATTTATGCCCGTCAGTATTCATCTGAGGGGTATTTTGATATGTAATCTCATGGTGAGTCGGGAGTGTCAATTAGCTGTTCAGCACTGAAATAGAGCTATGCATAATTCATTAGGATTTCACGTTCTTCAACTT
>NW_027905024.1:0-235 GCF_054177405.1 Leptonychotes weddellii | reverse complement strand
GGTGGTGCAGGATCACCACAGTTCCCTCCCCCTGCCGTTTATCCTCTGATATCTGCCCTCAGAATTACGGATCCCTGCTTCATACCTCAAAACCAACCACCTGCGATATTCTGTTTGTAGAGATCCAGATCTATCTTCTTACATCTTAGGCTGATTTTGTGGGTGTTCAGAGTGGTCTGGTAGATATCCAGCTCAATTCCGGGGACAGGTTGGAATAGGTTCCCCTACTCTTCTG
>NW_027905023.1:0-235 GCF_054177405.1 Leptonychotes weddellii | reverse complement strand
TTACTCACAAGGTGACTCAATGATTGAACAGAGGCAGTAAGTGTGTGAATGAATGAATGAAAATGATAAAGGTTGGATACAATATGTTTGGGGCAGGAAGCTGTAGTTTGGTAGCAGGTGGATGCTAATCACTTATATTAGAAACATCAGAAATTAGGTTTAAGGCAGCAAAATGTATGCTAAGCCACATCCTCATTGGTAGATGCTGTGCTTTTTAAAAAATTTCTTCTTTTTT
>NW_027905022.1:0-235 GCF_054177405.1 Leptonychotes weddellii | reverse complement strand
TTAGAACTCTGTTATTGTGGGGCGCCTGGGTGGCTCAGCGACTGCCTTCGGCTCAGGTCATGATCCCAGGGTCCTGGGATCGAGTCCCACATCGGGCTCCCGGCTCAGCAGGAAGCCTGCTTCTCCCTCTCCCACTCCCCCTGCTTGTGTTCCTGCTCTCGCTGTCTCTGTCTCTGTCAAATAAATAAATAAAATCTTTTAAAAAAAAAGAACTCTGTTATTGTTCCTCTCTTGA
>NW_027905021.1:0-235 GCF_054177405.1 Leptonychotes weddellii | reverse complement strand
TGGGCCCTGGGTCACGGGACAGGACGGGGTAGGGTCGGGGCAGCCTAAGAAGGAGTGGTCACAGCTCATGGCTGAGCACACGTCAGGACTTCCGCCCGGACAGGCCAGTCGGTCTGGGGAGATACTGCTCGGATCCCCTCATGCAGCCTGAGCCTGGAGCTCTTCGTTTCCCTTCCCCCTGACCCTTTGAGGGAGCCGGTGTCCGTGGCCATGCGGGGACAGGAGGGGCTGACGA
>NW_027905020.1:0-235 GCF_054177405.1 Leptonychotes weddellii | reverse complement strand
CTCTAGGAGGTAGGGACTCTGCCATCCTGCTCACTGGTGAATCACCGGCCTTCGAGAACAGTTAAAACACACAGCAGGCACAGAATGAATACTTACCGCAGTCACATTATAGTGGATTCCTTTTCTACTTTCCACATAACTGTAAGCTCCAAGAGGACACAGTTTAGGTATTTTCCATCTTTGAATACTCCAGACTAGAGACAAAGTCTGACACAGGATAAGGAAGGGGGGGGGG
>NW_027905019.1:0-235 GCF_054177405.1 Leptonychotes weddellii | reverse complement strand
ACAGCTATCTTGGAACTGTTTTGGAGGTTTATTGTATTTTTTTTTGTATTTTTTTTATTCTTATGTTAATCCCCATACATTACATCATTAGTTCTAGATGAAGTGTTCCATGATTCATTGTTTGTGCATAACACCCAGTGCTCCATGCAGAACGTGCCCTCCTCAATACCCACCACCAGGCCAACCCATCCTCCCACCCCCCTCCCCTCTAGAACCCTCAGTTTGTTTTTCAGAG
>NW_027905018.1:0-235 GCF_054177405.1 Leptonychotes weddellii | reverse complement strand
TAAATTTGCTTAAGGTGTATTTTGAATGGCCTCTGTCCAAATTTTCCATGCAGGATTAGTACCTAAATACCTCTCCCAACACCTACTGCAACCCTGTATTTTTTTTTTCTCAAAAGATAAATTCTTAGTTCAGTTCTGTTCATTCAGGTTTCAAAACAAGTGTTTTGCTACATGGTTAAAAAGGTAAAAAAAAAAAAAAGAAGGGAGGAAGAAAAGCCTCTTTTTCTCTTATCAC
>NW_027905017.1:0-1483 GCF_054177405.1 Leptonychotes weddellii | reverse complement strand
TGATGGAGAAGAGCAGCCCTGGCCGGTCGGAGCACACGCCGGTGAAGCAGAAGCGCAGCTTCCAGTAGAAGAGGTGCTCCCAGATGAAGGTGATGAGGCTGAGGGCCATGGCGGCCGCCAGCATGTAGAACACGCCGGCCATGTTGTCGATGTCCAGCTGACTGCTCATCACCTCGTTCTTCTCGTTGTGGCAGATCCCTGTGAGCCACAGTGTCTCCAGCTCCTCCATCTCGCCTGCACAGGAGACAAGAGCCGGAGGCTGTGAGGAGCGGGGCATGCACTCTGGGTCGGGGGCAGACACGGCGGACTTAGAGCTGGGGGACCTGTGGGCACCTTACTGAGCGCTCCAGGCCTGCGCATGCTCACTTGCGTGGTGAAGCTCAAATGGTAACGGGACCTACCTAATACTGTCGTCGGGAGGATGAAACAAGATAAGGTGTAGTCAGGTGCAGTCCCTGGGAGGGGGGTGTGTGGGTGTGTGGGTGTGGGTGTGAGTGTGTAATCATTGTCATTATGTTCTACCCATCCTTCTTTTCTCTGCCCGTGCGCCCACTCAAGCCTGGAACAGGACAGGGCATAAACTGGCAGCTTGCTACCGCGGGAAGTCTCGCATTCCAGTTATGACTTCATCACTTACTAGCTGGGTGAGTGCAGAGCCTCAGCCCTCCTGTCTGTGAAATACACAAACAACAGTGCACCCTTCCTGGAGTTCTCATGAGGACCAAATGAGCTCACATCTGCAAACGTCCTAAGTGCAGTGCCCGGCTCATAGCAAGTTTTCATAAATAGTAGCGTTCATGGGATTATTGCGAAGGAAATGCCCGGCACATTGCACGGGCACACGGCAATCCTCAAATATGTTAGTTTCTTCCTGCATCTTCCTTTAGAACATCTGGGATTGTTCCAAGATGCCACGCACTAGCAGGGCACTGAGGGCAGAAGGCATTGAAGAGAGACATCCCAATCAGCTCTGAATGGCCCCTTGCAAACTAAACACCGCCCCACTTCAGTAGGCAGTTAAAGAAGCAGGTGGAGTTTAGAGTGGGAAAGAAAAAGTAGACGTGCTTAGCATTATTTTGTCTTTCTATTATGTGCATTTCATCCAGTTGCCATTTAGGAGGAAATTCTCTGATCTAAATGTCTAGCTATTAAGCTGTCTAGCAATTCACTAAACTATGGCACTTACACTATGATTCAAACTTTAAAAATTATCCTTCAAGGACAGTGAAAATCAAACAGGATGCATATGATGTTAAATGAAAAGTATGACTATGGTGTGTGTGTGCCCGTATATCTGTATCTAAGATACAATATGAAACATTAGTAGAGACAAGTAAAAGGAAACACTCCAAGTGTTTCTTTGATTCTCTTTTGAAGAGTTTAGCATAATTACCGCTTTCATACTGCTGTCTTTTTTCAGTTTTGTGAAATTAGCGTGTGATGCTCTTGTCTGGTTTGCTCTCTTGAATGATTTGGCTGAACA
>NW_027905016.1:0-235 GCF_054177405.1 Leptonychotes weddellii | reverse complement strand
TGCATGTGATCCCTTTAAGAGTGGGTTCTCCATGCTCGACAGTTCTGTGGCTTTCCTGGATGTAATCTCTATTGGTTTTCAAAGCCTGGCATTTTGGGCCTCAACTCTTTTATGTAGGGTCTAACATTTTTTTATTAACATATAATGTATTATTTGTTTCAGGGGTACAGGTCTGTGTTTCATCAGTCTTACACAATTCGCAGCACTCACCATAGTACTTACCTTCCCCAATGTC
>NW_027905015.1:0-235 GCF_054177405.1 Leptonychotes weddellii | reverse complement strand
AACTCAAGGTGATGGGTGGTTCAGTTAGCAAGTGCTCAAGAGCTTAGGGGAGGGAAGAATTTGATGCAGGCCGGAGTAGTCAGTGCAGGCTTCTTGGATGAGGCAGAGCCTGAACCTGACCTTTGCAGGATGAGAAGGAATGGCTTGGGAGATTAGAGGAAGGGGTGCCTCCTGGGTCGGCTCAGTGTGGTGGGAGAGGCGGCCTGTGCCCCAAGCTCTCTCTGTCCACCAGCAG
>NW_027905014.1:0-235 GCF_054177405.1 Leptonychotes weddellii | reverse complement strand
CTTTCTCAGCAATAAAGATGACAGTTTGGCTTCCATAAAAAAAAAAAAAAAAGTAAGTGAAAATATCAACAATAGGAATGTGAATTCACTCCAGATAAAATTAATTTTATAGAACAGTCTGAGGAAGACTTATGTTCAGGTTACTTAAAGAGATTAGTGAAGGTACAATTCTTATTAGGAAAGGATAAGAAATTATGGCAGGGGGAAACAGAAAAGAAACAAGGTCAAATGGATA
>NW_027905013.1:0-235 GCF_054177405.1 Leptonychotes weddellii | reverse complement strand
CCATTTAGTTGCATGACACATAGGCAAGTTCCCCAATAGCTCTAACCTCATATCTATCAAAAGTAAAGTGGGAGCTGTAACAGTACCCACCTAAAAAGTTTGTGGGGAAGATTAAATGAGAAAGTGCCTATTAAGTGCCTGGGTAGCACCTCCCAGAGTTACATACTCACTAAGAATAGAATCTATAAAGGGTACAGAGCTACTACCTATACTGATTTGTCCCATAGAGCTTTGT
>NW_027905012.1:0-235 GCF_054177405.1 Leptonychotes weddellii | reverse complement strand
GGGCTGGGTGGCAGGTTCTGAGAGCCACAGCCATGAGTCCAGGGTAAACAGGGTGCCTTCTTGAGGCACTATGTGGAGTAGGAGAGATCTGTGGTTGGTTTTTATGCACCACCTTTGTCACAGAACAAAGGCAGACCTGATGCATTTATTTATTTATTTTTTTAAGAGTTTATTTATTTGCGAGAGAGAGAATGAGAGAGAGCATGAGAGGGAGGAGGGTCAGAGGCAGAAGCAG
>NW_027905011.1:0-235 GCF_054177405.1 Leptonychotes weddellii | reverse complement strand
AAGCATTATGTGGACAAATAAGATGTGGATCATAGCGGTATCACCCAGTAAGTGGGTTTCAACCCTTCTATAATTATCCCTTCTTTTCCTCTTCCTTTTCTGTGTTCCCCAGGAGTAGATGTACACTGGACATTAAAAAGATGCCCACACAATATGTGCTTCCCTCTTCCTTCTTTCTAATATTTCTTATGTTCTTATTTCATAACCTCCCTCTTCCCCACATAGACCATCTGCT
>NW_027905010.1:0-235 GCF_054177405.1 Leptonychotes weddellii | reverse complement strand
CAGCCTGTGGACCCTGCCTCTTGACCTCCTGCAGACCTGACCTCAGCAGTGGCTGAGGAGACGGCAACTGAAAGAAACACCTGATAGTTATTTTTAGTTCTGTTTCATTGTCTAGGTTTGGTAAGTCTTTTCTGACAGCCACTGAGCTCATTGGATTATCCTCATCAAGAACAGCTACAATCTCACCAGAACCCCACCATCTCCTGGAAAAGCACTTAATGTGTCTGAAATGACA
>NW_027905009.1:0-235 GCF_054177405.1 Leptonychotes weddellii | reverse complement strand
AAATTAGGGCAATAAGGGAATTACGGCTTTCCAAGGGGCTGGGGGTGAGAATAAAGAAAATGCTTTTTAGGCTGGGGAATCCACAGTCACACCCCACTTCTGGAATCAAAAGTGGTTGCGCTGTGGTGTCTTATCTTGAAGCAGTGGGCATCAGAATCACCTGGACGGCTTCTTAAAACGAGATCGCTGGCCTGCACCCCCAGCATTTCTGATTCCGTAGATGTGGGGTGAGGAC
>NW_027905008.1:0-235 GCF_054177405.1 Leptonychotes weddellii | reverse complement strand
GCATTAGCTTAGTGTGGAGTCAACAGTCCTAGTGTGATACCAGGTGAATTTGCAGAAGCAATTGTCAGCCTGGGGAGGAGCCCGCGAGGGCCGCCCACCCAGCCACCCCTGTAATGTGTATTTGCCAGGAGGGGCCTGGACAGCCAGGGGGTGTGGGAGGCTGGGCCCTGCCCGGTGGAAACTTGCTTCTCTAGAAGCTCCAGCTCCTTGCTCTCCAGACCGGCTTGAATTCTGT
>NW_027905007.1:0-235 GCF_054177405.1 Leptonychotes weddellii | reverse complement strand
ACACTTCCCTCTTACAACTTCTGCTGCTTCCCAAAGATTTTACGATGTTGTGTTTGCATTTTCATTTGTCTCCAGGTATTTAAGTTTATTCTTTGAAGATACATTTGTTATTTAGTAGCATGTGTTTAGCCTCCACATGTTAGTGTTTTTTCCATTTTCTTCTTGTCACCAATTTCTAGTTTCATGTGGTTTAAAAAGATGCTTGATGAGATTTCAGTCTTCAGTTTGCTGAGAC
>NW_027905006.1:0-1483 GCF_054177405.1 Leptonychotes weddellii | reverse complement strand
GGTTTTTACTCTTTAAGAAATATAGACACAGACATAAAAACAATTCAGTCTTTTACCTCATTGCCTCCTTTTTCAACTGGTAATAAATTGTTGGCTGAGTCTAGATAGGCACATAATAGGCAGTGTGAAAACCCTCCATCAATGAAGAGATTTATCTCTGAATAGTCTGAGAAACATTCCTTTATGCAATAAATACTAGAGGTGGGGGTTATGGGCCAACAAGAAATGAATAGACTGTAAAGAAGCATTTATCAGGATGATGGTAAATACCAACCTTCAAAAAAGGAGAATTCTATAAACCACAGTCACTACCTACATTTCTTATGTGCTGTTTTTGACAGGATATGCCTTAAATACATTGCCTTAAACAAATTTATTCTTAACTTCCATAGAGATTTTGTCCATAACACTTTTCTCTGTCCTGTACTGAAGCCTTATTGCTATGTAACATTAGCTACATTTTTTTTTTTTTTTTGATAATTTGATTTTATTGGTTCAGCAGAGTTCAGTTTATTCCATTTCTTATACCTGATACCTGTTCAGGTCATTACCTACATGGACAGAGAATTTTCAAGGTTATTCTTAGATAAGCTTTTGGAAAATGCTGAATGCTTAGAAAGTGCTCAATAATTAGTTACTGATTGCTTGTTGGAACTGGTTGTTCTTTTTCCTCAAGACTGTTGACTTGGTTTTTTTCCATGATTGTTTTTAAGATGTTATAATTTTTGTGAACTTTTCATTATGGATTTATATGATTCTCCTTTCCTCTGGAGTATTATTTTTATAGTTCCTTTTGTCATGGAGGCAACACCTTGTGGATCAGAACCCTGTATTCTTTGTATCGTGTCTCTAAAGGTATGCCCATTTTACTGTAAGGTCAAAGACTGAAGCTGGGCCTGAATAATGGAAGATACAATTTGATGCACTAAGAAGTATATTCTGATTCAGCATTCATGTTATGTTTTCTTTAATCGGAAATTGGAACTGTGGAATATAAGCAGATTGCAGACTGCTTGTTGACTATCATCTTAACTTTATATGAATAGAAATAACTTAGGCTGGTGTTAATGTGAGAGATTTGGACTGCAGTACACAGTTATGCATTCATTCCCCCACCCACTTACCCCCAATACCCGTTTAACTTCCCCAACTTAGGGTGGAAATCCTCACTTTAATATCTGATGTCGCATCATCTGATTGCATTGGAGGTAGAATATTCAGACTGACTTTAGTCAGCAAACATTTATTGGGAATCTTCTATGTTTTTTTTTTCTTTTAACAACCACAAAACTCACTTTTATTAAGCTGAGCACAGTGAATTTAAAAGAACGTAATAAATTACTCAATTAGATGATTATTTTATAAATTGGTTAATCATTTTTTTAACTTCAGGAAAGTCTGTTTTGCTTTGTTTTGAATCACAACTTTTTTTTTTAAATTTTATTTTATTATGTTATGTTAATCACCATACAATACATCATTA
>NW_027905005.1:0-235 GCF_054177405.1 Leptonychotes weddellii | reverse complement strand
TTTTTTTTTAAAGATTTTATTTATTTATTTGACAGAGAGAGACACAGCGAGAGAGGGAACACCAGCAGGGGGAGGGGGAGAGGGAGAAGCAGGCTCCCCGCAGAGCAGGGAGCCCGATGTGGGACTCGATCCCAGGACCCTGGGATCATGACCTGAGCCGAAGGCAGTCGCTTAACCAACTGAGCCACCCAGGCGCCCTCTTTGCTTTATGTTCTAACAGTAAAACAATTTAGGT
>NW_027905004.1:0-235 GCF_054177405.1 Leptonychotes weddellii | reverse complement strand
GGTGGCTGGCCGGCCCCCACTCGCGCACACTGTGTTCGTGGGGACAGCAGGGTGGGCATCGGGCTGGAGAAGGAGCTGACCACTCACCCTGAGGTCTGGGAGAGGCACTGTGGGGGTGGGGCTGGGCCTCGGCAGAAGTCGGAGGACTTGGAGGAGCCCAGGGGATGAGTGGCGAATCTGCGGTCCTGGGGGGTCGGGGAGCCACGGAGGGGCCACAGGGCCCTGAAGATCCTGT
>NW_027905003.1:0-235 GCF_054177405.1 Leptonychotes weddellii | reverse complement strand
GAGCAATAGATTTGCTGGTTGGTACGAATAATTCCGTCCTGGGAAGTCAAACACTAGGGAGATGATGATCAAAGTTAGCTGCTGGAAGGGTCTTGAAGAATGGAAAGTTTAGACTGATAACAGGGAATAGAAACGCTCTGGCTCTAAGCTATAAACTTTGAGAAATCGTTTCATAGAATTTAGAACTGGAAGGTACTTCGGTTTATAATAACACAATGCTTGTATTTGTAAGTAT
>NW_027905002.1:0-235 GCF_054177405.1 Leptonychotes weddellii | reverse complement strand
AGTAAAAATAAAATCTTTTTCATGACAATATCTTTTCTTGACCAAGCTTTCCCTTTTCAGTCCAGTTCCTTAACAAAATAGTCTGTTTCCTGAACCATATTCACCCTTTCATTCATATGTTTATTACAAAATTAACATAAGAAAGTTTTACAATGTCAGTATAAAGATGAATATAAAGCAAAACAACAAAATATTAGCTTTCATCCCACCAAGTGGCTGTATCATTGGCATTTTG
>NW_027905001.1:0-235 GCF_054177405.1 Leptonychotes weddellii | reverse complement strand
CGCCCGCCGTGTCTCCCTTTCTTCCGCAAGGCACGTACTGCCTCCCAGCTGCGCCCAGATTTCCACACTGAGAATTAAGGAAAGTAGACCCAGAAGAGGCAAAAACCTAACTGCACGGCCGGCCCATGTTTGCCCCACCCCTGCCTGCTCCCCTCCGTCACTGATGGTTTAATTAACAAAGGTTCTGACAAAGCCACAGAACCAGGGATAGGACAGGTAGGAGCAAGGTGTGAAA
>NW_027905000.1:0-235 GCF_054177405.1 Leptonychotes weddellii | reverse complement strand
TTTCCCCTCCTTCCCCTCTCTTTCTGTCACCCTAGGTCAGACTCGCCTGCTGGCTTCATGTCTGACCCAGGAGGCCAGCGCGGCTGTAGGCAGCGTGCGACCACCACAGCCCGCATATCAGGGCTTTGTGGCACTTTCTTTACAGCTGGGGCCTTGCTGGGGACTGTCGATGGTATGTGTGTGCTGTGTGTGCATACACATATGTATGCGTGTTAGAGCCTGTGCGTCTGCTCTG
>NW_027904999.1:0-235 GCF_054177405.1 Leptonychotes weddellii | reverse complement strand
CTGAGAGGAGACGAAATCCAGGTCTCCTACTCCTCTGCCATCTTCTATTTTATCACCATTGACTTTTTTTTGGACTGAGAAAACCCAGAATTGTATGGTAACAGTTTGAGTAAAATATCGTTTATATGTCTTGTGTTTCAGAGTCTGACCTATTATCGGCTTTCACTGATCACAGACTCAACACCCTGTGATTCTCAGTGTTCAGAGGTGTAAAGAGAAGCTCATTCAGAACTAG
>NW_027904998.1:0-235 GCF_054177405.1 Leptonychotes weddellii | reverse complement strand
AGGTTTTGATGTGGATTTCCCTGATGCCGAGCGATATTGAGCACTTTTTCATGTGTCTGATGGCCATTTGGATGTCTTCTTTGGAAAAATGTCTGTTCATGTCTTCTGCCCATTTCTTGATTGGATTATTTATTCTTTGGGTGTTGAATATTGGCTGGGTGATAGACATTGGGGAGAGTATGTGCTATGGTGAGCGCTGTGAATTGTGTGAGACTGTTGAATCACACAGACCTGT
>NW_027904997.1:0-235 GCF_054177405.1 Leptonychotes weddellii | reverse complement strand
TTGAAGAATCCAGTCAAGTTGTCCTGCAGCATGTCCTCCCACCATCTTGTCACAAATGGCAGAATTTCCTTTTTTCTCATGGATGAATAATATTCCATTTTGTATGTACATATCGCATCTTTTTTATCCATTTGTCCATCAGTGGATACTTAGGACTTAGGTGGTTTCCAAATCTTGGCTACTGTGAATAATGCTGCAACGAACATGGGAATGCAGATATCTTTTTGAGATACTG
>NW_027904996.1:0-235 GCF_054177405.1 Leptonychotes weddellii | reverse complement strand
GTCCGTGGCTCCCAGCAGGCTTGTGTAAAAAGGTTGCCTGAGAGGAGAGAGGCTAGGCTAGAGTGGCCCATCAGTGTAGATCCCCTTAGAATACCTTAGAATCTGGAGGATTGGAAGTAGAGACAGAAGCATCTAATCCAACTAGGAGAGGTCCATCCCTGACAAGTGGGCATCGAGCCCATGCAGGAGCCGTGCAGGGATGGGAGCTTGCCACCCATCCATACCTCCCTCACCC
>NW_027904995.1:0-1483 GCF_054177405.1 Leptonychotes weddellii | reverse complement strand
CAGTTTTTTAAAACACAACTTTACAAAATGAGGATGTAGGTTATTTTTCAGTTAGTATCAGGTGGGTTTTGTGTGGCAATAACTTGTCAGTTACAGCTGGAAACACATTCCCTCAGAAGCACAGATCCTTTGGGTCTTTTACTGCAGTTGAGGGGGTATTGTTGAAAATAAGCTAGATTCCTCTATGAGCTCGGTGACACGTACTGTGGCTCCATCCATCCTAATTGGACAAGCAGTCGGCTTGGACTTCAGTCCTGTAATTTCTCTTCTTTGAGATTTCCTCCCAAGCCATCCCAGTCCGTCACACTTTCCACTCCAAGTAAGCAGGAACCATTCTTAGCAAGAAATACTGACCCTTAAACATTTCAGAACTGACTCAAGTCCCATTCCTCACACATGGTTATTTGTCCCTGTCCCAGCACTTTGTCACAGGGAACTCAGGCTCCCAGGGAGTACAGCTGGGGCTACTCATTAGACACGGAGAGAAATGAAAGATAACGCCATACATCATTGTTCAGGTGAACCCAGATCCTTGTGCTTTTGTAAAGGAGCAACCAATAACAAAAATGGTGTTTTTCCGATTGTGTATAGGTTGCACTGCGAGTCATCTGGAACCTGATCTAAAGTCCTTGCTGGTATTTCAGCTGACCCATTGTTTCTGCTCTTATGGGGTCTGGTGGGTTGCTTTGCAAATGGAACTGAATGATGACCACAGAGTGAGAAAGCCAGAAATGTGATTAAAGAAGTCCCCTCAGGAATGCACTAGCCACTCCAGGCACAAGGTTTCAGATTTTGATTTTCAGAAACATGTGATGTGTTCAGGGGCACAAGCCAGAAAGCCAAGTCTCATGGAGTCATAATGCTCGAAGGGACCATGCGAGGTCCTTTTGTGTCCGTCCTTAGCTTGGAAGGCGGCCTTCGAAGCATCCAAGGAGACAGCTTCCTGCATTTCACAAATTTCACTCTTTCTATTGAGAAATAAGAGACAATCCTCCTTGTCCTTTCTCCTGGTTTTCACATTTTCTCTTGCATTTTCAGTTCTTTTCTTGACTGTATCCCACATCTTTATCTTCTAGTCAATGTTTAGAATAACCCTTCCTTAATACTTTGCTGTGGTCCTATATACACACTTCAAAGATTAATATTTATTAATTTATTCATTTTGGGTCCCATCCCAGATCCTGCAAATTTCAAAGATGGCTTCGCGCTATTGACTCCTATTCAAACCACAACTGTTTCCTATTATTCTCTTACTTTGCAGCTTGCAGTTTGGGGAGTTGCCTTAGGTTTACCATTGGGCATGAGCCTATTACCATTGTTTAGTAAGTTAATGTATGCAAAGTAATGAGTGCAAAGCAGCCATCAAAAGGAATGAAATCTTACCATTTACAATGACGTAGATGGAACTGGAGGGTGTTAAGCTGAGCGAAATAAGTCAATCAGAGAAAAACATGTATCATATGATCTCACTGATATGAGGAAT
>NW_027904994.1:0-235 GCF_054177405.1 Leptonychotes weddellii | reverse complement strand
ACAGACATAAATAACAGAGTTATTTAGAGGACAAAGCCCAGGGAGAACTAGGGGTTTGAAAAACTCACCTCTTCCTTCCCCTCCACCTCATTTTCACCTAATTTCTCTGCCTTTCTTTTCTTCCCAACCAAAGAAGACATCCAAATGGCCAACAGACACATGAAAAAGTGCTCAATATCGCTCGGCATCAGGGAAATCCTAATCAAAACCTCAATGAGATACCACCTCACACCAG
>NW_027904993.1:0-235 GCF_054177405.1 Leptonychotes weddellii | reverse complement strand
TTTGAGCAAATCATAGATGAGAGTTTCCCTAATCTGGAAGGAAACAAGCATTCGTGTCCAAGAGGCAGAGAGGACCCCTCCCAAGATCAATGAGAACAGAACCAACTGCCCAACATATACTTGTACAATTTGCAAATCTTAGATCCAAGGAAACAATCTTGAAAGCGGCTAGGGGAAAGAGATTTCTTACGTACAGAGGGAGGAACATCAGTGTAACATAAGAGTAACGTCAGAC
>NW_027904992.1:0-235 GCF_054177405.1 Leptonychotes weddellii | reverse complement strand
GGCTCACATGCACGTGGAGAGACATGCACACGCGCACACACACACACACACACAGACTCACACACACACACAGGCACAGCTGAGAAGCAGCATGTTTAGATGCAGAGTCTGTCCCAGGGCAGTGAATAAAGGGCAGCATTGTGGGTCCACGCAGGGCACTGTGCAGGCAGGAAGGTGTGACGCCAGAGCAGGGCAGCCTGGAGGTTGAGGGCACGGTGCCTGCTGGGTGGAGCAG
>NW_027904991.1:0-235 GCF_054177405.1 Leptonychotes weddellii | reverse complement strand
TGAGGACCTTTAAAAAAAAAAAATACCCCAGGGCGTCTGGGTGGCTCAGTTGGTTAAGCGACTGCCTTCGGCTCAGGTCATGATCCTGGAGTCCCGGGATCGAGTCCCGCATCGGGCTCCCTGCTCGGCAGGGAGTCTGCTTCTCCCTCTGACCCTCCTCCCTCTCATGCTCTCTGTCTCTCATTCTCTCTGTCTCAAAAAAATAAATAAAATCTTAAAAAAAAAAAAATACCCC
>NW_027904990.1:0-235 GCF_054177405.1 Leptonychotes weddellii | reverse complement strand
TAGAATCAGACAGAGTCAATGACGACTCTACTTAGCGCCTGTGTGACCCGGGGAAAAAGGCAAAAACCTGAGTCAGGAATAAAATGAGGGAGGGTAAAAAACAATGATTTTACACGGTTGTTATGAGGATTAGGTGTTAAAATTCCCAGTACCTACCACTGTAAGTAAGTGCTCAAAAAGACGGGTCAGTAACTTTTAATTTTCATATACTACTGCCCCAGAACAACCTTTAGCG
>NW_027904989.1:0-235 GCF_054177405.1 Leptonychotes weddellii | reverse complement strand
TTAGAACTCTGTTATTGTGGGGCGCCTGGGTGGCTCAGCGACTGCCTTCGGCTCAGGTCATGATCCCAGGGTCCTGGGATCGAGTCCCACATCGGGCTCCCGGCTCAGCAGGAAGCCTGCTTCTCCCTCTCCCACTCCCCCTGCTTGTGTTCCTGCTCTCGCTGTCTCTGTCTCTGTCAAATAAATAAATAAAATCTTTAAAAAAAAAAGAACTCTGTTATTGTTCCTCTCTTGA
>NW_027904988.1:0-235 GCF_054177405.1 Leptonychotes weddellii | reverse complement strand
TATTTGCTTTATCCTCTTTTTCTCTTTATTTTTTCTGTACCTTTTAAGAGTAAGATATAGACATGCCCCTTTACTTGTAAATAATTTTGGATGCATTTCCTAAAAACAAACAATTCTTGTACATAACCACATACAATGATCAAAATCAGGAAATTAACAACTCATTAGAAAACCTAATTTATAGACCTTATTCCGTTTTCACCAATTGTCCCAATAATGTGCATTATAGAAAAAG
>NW_027904987.1:0-235 GCF_054177405.1 Leptonychotes weddellii | reverse complement strand
AGAGCCCTGCTTAAATCTTAGACTTTCAGCAAGCACTTCTACTTCAGTTGCCTCATCTTAGGGTGGGGATAGTGGCAGGACCTAAAAACCATGGGACATTGTGCCTGCAGCCACTGAGTCACATTCTTAACACAAATACTTCATTTCATATGAGCCAAATACTCTTGTGATCTCCCTTTTATGGATGAGGAAACTAGTAAACACATACACAGACTTAGATGGCCTACCTGGAGTC